>NC_133206.1:21665622-21965622 GCF_958299795.1 Porites lutea | reverse complement strand
CCGGAATCCTGAGCTTTGGAATCCGGAATACAGCTAAAGGAATCCGGAATCCCACTAACGATTGGAATCCGGAATCCAAGTTCCACTGACAAAAAATCCGGAATCCAGTGCCTGGAATCTGGAATCCACAGCTTGGAATCCAGAGCATCCAAGACGGTCTTGGATTCCGTCACAGTGGGCGACATGCTGAAAAAAATTACACTCTTGGCCGTGAACACTTCTTCTATCTACTTACATGTTGAAGTTTGTGGCGCTTTAAAAGTTCCATACCCAGCTGTTCTCTGTGCAGTAAAGTAACTTTTTGGGGTTACCTGCGGGCTTTGAGCCGCGTACCGGTTAGCCAGCTGTATATTCTCTAGCCCTGATCCAGAAAAGCCTGTTGAAACCGGTTGAGTATGACTGGCAAAACTTGTTTTAGGCTTGTCCACCGCTTTCTGTTGTTCTTTGGTTAAGTTCTCCGCAGCGTTGAGTGGTTTGTTTATTTCCTGCTGCTTATGCCTACCGTCCGTAGTGAATTGCTTTTCGGGCCTTTCAGCTAAACCGGAACTTTCCTTGGTAGTCATAGCAACCGAATCTTGAGCCGATCCTTCTCCGCTTCCACTTCCACTGTCTTGTATAGCAGAATCCAGGAAGTTAAACAGTCTCTTCACGCCGTCTTTCCTCTTTTTGTGTTCCGGAATCTCTGACTTTTTGGCATGAGGCTCAGTGGTCAAGTGACCACCTTTAACCGGAAGAGCATGAATTCGTTGGTAAAGCCACTGGGGCGAAGGACCTGCTAAAACTAAAACGGTACAATTAGTGATAGGAAGCGCTGCGCAAAGATTACAAAAGGCGGGAGCAACGTAGTACAACTGTTACAAGGGTCTCTAATTTCTCTGAGCCAGGTTAGCGGCATTCGCGGTTAACACCTGATTGGTCCTGTTTTGGTTCGTTGATAACCTTCATTCCTCGACAACGGTCAGTGGAACAATTGAAAAATATTCAAATTGTTTTATTGATTTTTAAAGTCAAGGGAGAGTAATCTTTCTTCTCTCTTGTTAAAGTTATCAGTATTAAATAAAGCACCCTAGATCTTAGGTCTTTTGGGAATATTACGGTAAAATAAAATAGAAATATAGTATAATGTGCTTACCCAAACAAATTGAAAGTCCACAGAGTAGAAAAGAAGAAATTAAAAGATGGCGTTGCATTGCTGTCTTAGCTGAGTGTCACTCCTACGTGTGGTGTATTGACCTTGAATAATGACATAGCAAGTGTGAGCAGGTATGTTTAGGCGCCTTTATCTATATATCTGATTTATATACATGAAAGTAACAAGTCAGATGCGGTAAATCAATTTGTTTCGACACAGTTTTTCGGAGAGCATACCAATATTCACTCAGGCTTTCAGCTTTCAATGACTGATCTGTAAATGTCACAAAATTCTTCTTTAACATCGTTGTCATGGCAATATTGATTTTACTTAAAACTACATTTTAACAAACTTCAATCCAAGTTCAGTTAGTAGGGAAAATGTTATGGCGATCGAATAAGGATAAAATTACTTTCAAGGCGATGGAAAAATATCAAAGCGTCTTAATTTTTAACTCATCAAATTGCCTGGAAAGGTCGATTCCTGGCAACCTCGTTTAGAGGGCTCTCCCTCCTGCTTTGATCGGAGAGCGAAAGCTGAAGACAAATTTTAGAAGGCTTCGCCGCATGCGCAGACGAAACACCATAATCGCACAAGCTGAATGTGCAGGTTACGAAAGTCACTTGGAGCTGCTTGGGTCTCAGGCTCAAATATATACCTAAGAGGCAAGCATCTTTCCCTCTTTAATGGCCAAAAAGTCCTCTCCTGAATTCAGACCTAATTGGTTAAATCACTGGCATTAGCACAAATCGAAAAAAAAAAGCTACGAGCAGAGATCATGACTCGTAACGAACATTTTGAACAAAAAATTGCTTATCACACTAAACAAAGAAAAGTGAGTAATCAGTGGTTTGCCCCGTATAAGGAAATCCAAGACAGTTTTGAATTCTGCAATCCACGCCGCGGATTGCTCCGGATTCCAGGGAGTCCAGTCTTTGTCAGTGGAATTGGATTCTGAATTCCGATCGTTATTGAGATTCTGGTTTTCTTGAGCTATTTTTGGATTCCAAAGCCCAGGATTCCGGCTGGATTTCAAAAGGAAAATTTTTCTGGATTCCGAATTCCACAAACAAAACTTTTTCTGATTTCGGAATCCGGATTCCCTAACATGGGGCGAATGGTACATAATAGGAGTCACAGATCAACTAGAGCCATTTACAATCTAAATTTGATTTAATTGTAAATCACCTTTCAGTTTTTAAGGGTTAGCAGTCAAGTTACGTGAAACAAAACAATGTCTCTGAATTCCTGATCTCAGTTTCCTTTTATATTTACAATTTTATGTACACAACCAGACAATTTTAACCACGCCCTGACCAAAGCAAGAGTGCAAAAAGCATTCAGTTCCAGGCATTAAACGTCGAGATAATTTATTATACCAGGGATAGGTTGCCCCTTTCATTTGGAAAACTGTACGTACGAGACAAGGCATGGACACGCTGGGCCGTTGTTTAACACAGCCGCGTTTTGTCTAAAGGCCAAATGTAAAATCTGAACATTACTGAAAACAGCGCAGAATGGAAAACAATAATCCATAAATACCAAATTGCAAACAGACTAGAAGACCCTCTGCTGCCTTAAACCGCAATCATAGTTACACGTCGTTTAAATACCCGGCCCGCAGAGTTCTAGGGCTTTGTACACCTGTGTTTACGGGTAAAAACTAAATAACCTGCTTGTATCGCTTAAGACAATAACTGTCTAAATGGTGAAAGAAAGGAGCACCTGCTTCAGGAAATACTTATAAATAATCGTAAATTATTCTATCCTACCTTCCTTCCTTTGGAGAGAAACAACGCTGGCAACAAAAGTCGATCGCTCAGTGTAAGGGGCGTTGAAGCGTTTCAACCACTTTTGTAGTTAATGTTATAAGGTCGAAAAATAGCCAAGAAAGCATTCCACGCAGCTAATCAGTGCATATAAACAACAAGTGACAACATTTTTGTTCTTCTCACAACCACCGGGTGCTCAATTGTTCCCCAAATAAAATAACCTGTCATTTGTACCTGCTGGCGCATAATTACCTCCCTCGATCACACTGTTTTTGGGTCAATTTAGGATTCTGGGAAACTGTCCAACTACTCCTCCCCTAAGCTAACATTAACACTTACATCTCACTTAGGAAAAAATGATGGCTTAGGGGAGGGGTAGGTAGGCAGTTTCCCAGACACCTAAACTGATTCCTGTTTTCGATGCTACGCAATATTGTCTGGATTAAATTTTATTAATTAGCTATTCTTTTATTCTTTTTTCTTCCTTTCTTTCCCTTTCTATTTCGGTTTCCTGTGCGAATTACACAAATAAAGCCAAATTAATATTTCTCTTCAAAATATCGCCGATGGTAGTTGTGCGGTAGAAGGTGGTGTGAACACTACTAATTGGTCTGCTGTCCCATAACTAGCCTGTCTGTTAAAGACCTCTATTTTTCCTTAACATTGTCAAAATCGAGCGCTCACCCCTGTAACTCGCGGCTGGGCATTTTCTAGATTCGGTCGACAAGATGGCCGCCGGTGAATTCTCGACGATCCTACGGGAAAACAGAGGACCGTGAACAGTCTATCCCATCACTCACGGGGAAAGCAGAAACGTAAACTTTTTAATGACATTTTTACTTCGGCAGGTACCTCCTGGAATAAAGTTGTCCTTAATTAATCAAATTATCGGAAATGTTGTATCAAAAAGCATATCTTTACAGCAATTTTCCCGCAAAAGGTTTCAGATAAAAATGCATTACAACTCCTCACTCTTTTCCAGTCACTTTCGTAACGCGTAGGCCGTACAAGAGAAAGCATCAATAAGAGAAGACTATGGACCGCTCAGCAGCGCCATAAAGAACTTTAATGCTCACCCTGGTCCAGGGGGAGTTACACACCTCTCCAATGACTGGCCTCTACTTTTGAGATCTTCCTAGAGTCAGTCAGTTTTTATTCCGTTATTTTGATTCTATCTACATCTTGCTATACATCTACTTCTATCTGCATCGTGCTTATTCCTGGCGGATCCAGGGGAGGGGCCCGGGGTGCCCGGCCCCCTTTCCCTTATTTGTATACCAAACTGAGGCCCGAAGGGCCGAAACACTTTTTATTTGACACCGCCCCACCCTTATCTAAGGGTCTGGATGACAATGGCATTTTTCGGCGCTTTTTCGCAGACGGACATAACCAGAGTTTACTTTTGTCTGCGGCGTAGGCTAAGCCTGCCCGTGTATGCTATCATACTGGGGAGTAGTCTCTCCGGGACGCTTATGGGAAATCGTGGCTTGAGAGAGGTCGACGTTATTCAATTGGGTGTGTGTTTGTTTGACGGCACCTGTTGTTCAAAATAGAAGTTGAAATGTTTCCAAGCGAAAGATTTTTTGGCAAAATATGAATTCTGTATATCGCATGCTAAATGCACAGCTGACGCATCACATGGATGATAAGGAAATTGGAAGCTTTAACCAGGCTCCTGAGTTAACTAACTATTTGAGCGACTGTGAAAGCTACCAGCTACATAAAAACTAAAAATGGGCTTCCCTTTCTCAAAAGAAAAAAGCTGTGACGACGATAACAAAGTAAATAACAGGCCCATCGTTGGTGGTCGTCGATAGTCTAGTTTGTCAGTGAGCTTTACCTCATGCAAATAAACCACTGAACTATTGGAGAAAAATTAGAACCAACTGCCGGGCGTTTGCAAAATAATCCAAAAAAAAAAAACGAAAAAGAACTGTTAAATTGCTGGAATTTGTTTATACATAATGCTCTTGATCCACGCAAATGCAATGAAAAGGAAAAACGAATTTGTAGTAATGTTACAAGAGCGCATAAATCGTGAGTTTATGCCAAATATACAAATACTGTAACTCCTCTATTAAGCGTCCCCCTTTCTAATAAGCCCCCACCCGCCCTTTTCAAGGGAAGAAAGTTAATAAGCCCCCCTCTGTTTTAAGCTCCCCCCTCCCTCCTCCTTATCATTCTTCACTAATAAATGTTGGAACTGTATTAATCAATCACGACTGTAAAACTTCGTGTGGACTGATCCAGCGGGATGGTCTCTTCACTAACTGGACTTTTTTTTATCCTCGGCTGCATGACCTCCAATGGCCTTGTACTTGAGCTTTTCTACTTTGTATTCTAGTTATTAATGGAGAGCTGATACCATCGTTTTTGTCAAATTAAATAAGCCCTCCTCTCAAATAAGCTCTTCGTTTCTATTAAGCCCCCTCAAATGTGTTTGAAGTAAATATTAGCCCTCCGGGAAGCTTTTGAGTGCATATTAAATCGTAAAATTGCCCTTATGTCAGACGAGCCAATTTCGCCAGCTCGTTTGTTCGCAAAATTCTTCGCATTTGCAATATTTGTGCATGGATATTCTCAACTCTACTGCATTGGGAATAACAAGCTACCGAGCAGGGGTCAATTTCATAAAACATTTACGAGTGTAATTTGTTACTTTTTTGAGTCTGTGGATGAAATCCTAAAGTGTAACCATTCCAATGAAAGCTATTGAGCAGTACTTTCTTGTGGTACTGTTTATCAATTATGCTGTCAAGGTGGTTATTACTTTTGAGTCTTGTCTGTGGACGAAATCCTTAAGTAACCATTCAAATGAAAGCTACTGCATGAGCAGTACTTTACTGTCAGTGGTACTGTTTATTATGTTGTAAAAGGTGGTTCAATGAACGTTTGAGTCTGTGGATGAAATCACAGAGTGTGACCATTCAACTGAAAGCTACTGAGGAGTTCTTTCCTGTGGTACTGTTTTTATTGCGCTGTACAGAGTGGTTCTATAAACGGTTGAGTTTGTGGATGAAATCTTAAAGTAAGTGTGACTATTCAAATGAAAGTTGCTGAGCCTTAGTATTTTCCTGACAGTGGTATAATGATGTTGTCATTTAATAGGCGTTAGTTCAGTGTATTTAACATTTTTAAAAATTAAAATAAAAAATAGGAAACTCAATTGACCACCAAGAAGAAAAGGGCCACAAAGAAGCAGGCTACAAATTATTCAACCTGACATGCGCTTCTTTAATAGTTCCACTCTTCAACACCCGTTACATGAAAGACTCTGTCGCGTTTAGAGGCTCAGTCCTTTGGAAAGCGATGACCAACAATTGTAGAACCCTGACAAATCATACACACCGTATTCCATAGGTAATTCGTCTCGAGTTATTTTTAAGACCATAGATCCCAAGGGGGATTAGACACAGCCAATCACATAGCGCAAATGTGTTCTGCGTGGATGACCCACGCTCAGAGCCACGCGTCCTTCACGAATTGACGCAGAAAAAAATGGCGGAAGACGCGGAGAGCCATATTGCTATTTGTTTTGTCGACGAAAACGACTAAAGAGAGATTTCTGCTAAAGCTGTGTCAGCAAAACGGAAATTAAAAAACAATCGCCCTTCCTCTCTTGTATAGAGCTAACAGTACAGCAGGGCAATCCTTAACACACTGAATATTCTCTCAGGATCATTTATAATTTACAGTTTGAAGAGAGCAATTTCTGGTTTGATATTCATTCTTTTATTAGTCTTTTATAATTCAACAAAAATAACACTTGGCGTCCTACCGGCTTTATTATACAAACGACCAGTTTCAATAGACCGGCGAAATTTCTCATTTTATTAAAGCACTGAGGTAACGACAACTTCGAGTTAAAATGATTTCACAGGTTGTCAAACAGTCCAGCAATTCCCTTTTCCCACGTGAGCGTCGACTCATTTCTCTTCAATATTCAGAAATGCTCTCGATCTCTTTACGCTTTCATTGCCTTTCGCCCGACATGTTTTGCACGGCGTTTAGGCATGCGAAACCTCCACGAAACATCCACGCAGCGCGCGAGGTAACTTTACCCCGATTCTAAAAATAACTCGAGAGGAATTATCTATGGAATAGGGTGTGTATGGGGGACGCCTTCTCTGTCTCCTTTATCCTCTCTTGTCTCTAGTTATAATAACTTTAATGAATTTAGCTTCAAGATAACGTCTGCATCCACTTGTTGTTTTAGAAAAGATGACTTTATATATACTTAAATTTATGCTCACAATTTCACATTTGCAAATATCGCTAATTTATGTTCAAATGCTTTTTCTGTAAATATTGCTAGATTTTAGTTTTTTAGTTTATTTAGTGATTAGTTAATTACAAACGACCCTACAAGCTCATGTAGCTTTAATACTTATCGTTTTACTTATCTATCTATCTATCTATCTATCTATCTGTCTGTCTGTCTGTCTGTCTGTCTATCTATCTATCTATCTATCTATCTATCTATCTATCTATCTATCTATCTATCTATCTATCTATCTACCTCAGGAAGAAATCCTGGCTACTCCCCGGCTGTTGTGGTGGCATAGCTGATAAAAGGGAGTTTAAGCCTGCATGGTTTCCACTAGCGCATAAGCATAAGTATAACAACATAGGCACATGTAGAATGGCATATTTGACTCAATTCTCGATACCAGTTCTCCTCAAGCCGATGATAAACAAGATGGCGGACGCTTCGTCCGCCATATTGCTTTTGATATGTTCGCATGAGGTCTGAGTCAAAGTGGCCTATGATTGGTCCACGGCCTTGTGCTTATGCTTGTGCTTATGTCGACTCAGTTTTCACTTGTTTACACATGTTCTTGTGCTTGTGTTGAAGAACCTTTCTGGGAAACTAGCTGGTTCTCACAACAAACAGACGATTATTTGGTTTGATTGACTCCATTTATATTCTTAAGTCCAATGTCACGAAGTTAGCTCAACCCCTATTTTACAATTCTCTGCTAAACCTGTGTTACACCCATTTTTATATCAGCCAGGAAACCAGCTGCTTAGTGCAAACCGAATGCTGACGTAAGTCTAATCTGATTGGTTAAAAGAGTCTCATTGGCATCAAACCTTCGAGATAATATACTTTGTCCTAATGGTTTTTCAACCCAAGTTTTCACTATTAAGCTTAGGTTAACTGGCCAATGCAAAATAAGGAGAACAATTACTAGTCATACGCAAACTTTCCATAACAATAGATAGGAAAGTATTAAAATTACAGTTTGAAATCTTAGCTTGTTATCGATTTACAGAAGGTATTAAGCGTCTTCATCGAAGATGATTGGCTAAAACTTTTCCATAAATTAACTAAGGACGTGATCAAAAACTCAGAAGATAAATTAAAAATACTGTTCAAGTACAAGGCAGAATTTAGAACAATAGTTGTTTAACCACAAAAACACCTATGGAATCACTTAAATCTAATTAAAGTTATCCAGGTTATCCACCGCCATGAATTCGGTTAAAACTCAAAGAAACACGCTTAAAACTGTAGAAAACAAGTAAGGTAGTCATTTCCTGGTAAATATCGACTGAAGGCCAGATTAAGGTCAAAAATATTAAACTGAATAAAATACTTAATATAAACAAGGCTTTGCCATCTGTCAAAGGCTCTAATTAAACATATTTCACGAACAGAAGTGTTACCGCGGAGATGCCCAAATTGGTACATCTCCTTTGCAGCGAATTCATGTCAGGAGAAACTTTCTATCGATCATTAATTAACTTAAAGACCAAAACTATTAGTAGTAAAATAGTTTACTCAAATCAATCAACAAGAGCGCTTACAACGACTTCACTACAAACATATATCGTAGCAAATGCCACAAGTGGCTAACGTAACTCTTCGATCAACATTTTCCTTCAATAAGACCAAGGAGAACGAATCAACAGAAATCATTTTCCCATTTCAGGAGAGGATGTCATGTAATCATTATTGATGCACAGGAGTTGGACACCAAGTAAAATAAGTCCAATTGTTTTTTTATAATATTTCCCTTCACCTATAGATATTTCTCGAATCAAATGAATGTTGTAATAAATCCCAAACACCAAATAAAATTCCTTTAATAATTTTAAGTCAAAAACATGCGCACTGCCAACATTTTTTATCGCTTCGATTTCTATTGTTTAACACTTATGCTTATGCGCTAGTGAAAACCAGGTTTAAGAAACGACGACGGCGAGGTCAACGAGAACGGAAAAAAGCAATAGGCTTAGATTGGCAAAACAACAACTTTGCACGTACATCACGCTTTTTTGTATATTTCGTTGCCGTCGCTGCACGACGTCGTGAAACTTCCTAACTTCACGTTTTATGGAGGACGTGAACACAAGATAACGATTTTCTTTTTCTTTTTCTGAACATAGAGACAAACCTTTAGAATTCAACTCCCGAAATATCGTCAATATTTGACAAATTAAGAGAGCTGAAATAAGAGTAATGAAGTTTTAAGAACAGCGCGAATTCACTTTTTGGGGGACGTTTTCGCTGCCGTTTCCTTCTTCGTTGCTTAAAGGTGATCTTACACGAGACGATTCGCAACGACGATTTTTAGCGTAACACAGCGTTGCAATATCGTTGCGACATTGTTTCCAATGGTTACAACATTGTTCCAGCATTGCAACGCAGTGTTGCGCTAAAAATGGTCGTTGCGAATCGTCCCGTGTAACATCACCCTAAACTCCCTCACGGTTATGACGGCCGTTGTATGTTCTTGTTAGCATTTTTGGCGTTAACCGTTTCCATCATTTTGAACTTACGGACGAACTGAAACATGGTATTAAATAAATTTATGCAATCAGTAATTTATTTGTCACAAGTGGCTGATATATTAAACTCTGAAGACAACCATTTTTCTCGGTGAAAAGTTAGCAAAAGAGATTGAATTGGCTAAGAATACAACTATCTTCTCATGTCAGTGGAGGCCGGCAATAGACCTCTATAGCTTGTATGACTGGTTTAACCAATAGAGGTCCCAGGGGAACTTGGCCCTTTGTTTTTCATAAATTTGCGTACATACGCACGTGAATGAGACGAAATTTACTGAAAAGTAACAGCTCTCTAGAGAATTAACACATGACCTGTATTGGGAAAACAAAACATACAGGCTAAGGAGGCCTATTCGTCAGTTGAACCACTCATGCTCAGTCGCGTCCCCGGAGAGTTCCAAACCCTCGAAGTCCAGTCCAGTCCAGTCTATAATAATGGCAGGAGCCCCATAAGCCGCCGGTTCGAGCAACTTCCTTGTGCCCATGCAACAGCGTTTTCGCGGACTAATAATAATATATTTTTAGATCAATTTTTCCGCGAATTTAGTCTATAAAATAAGTCTTGCAAATTATTTAGCAAAATCGAAGACAAGAAAATAATATTTCTGATATTTTCAATGCAACCATTTACTTTTTCTTTCTTTTTGTCATTATCATGCCATAGATGTGCACACGTGCGGAAAAAGTTATTTCATTTTCGCGATAAAAATACTCCATGTAAGGTTTATTCAGTTCATGTTATTTTAATATGTTTCTTTTTTTTTTGGTAAATTGTAAAGATACCATTGTTTTGGAATTTGCTATATTATGTCAACTGCCCTTTACAATCCTCTCAGACGCAAAATAAAGTTGTTGTTGTTGTTTACCCGCTTTGGTGGAATAACCGCCTGTCTATATAATCTCTCATATGGTCACCCCATCTGTCATGTAAACTTTTAAAATGATAGATTACAAGGGCAGGCGGGTTGCCCCATCTAAGCGGGTTACCCCATCTAGCTGGGGCCCCGCACTTCCATGTAAACAGGCCCTAGGTCTCCTGTAGGAGAGGCTACGTTTTTATGCCTTTAATGTGCAGATCTTTCAATAACTTTTTGGAGTGTGAAAAGTTCAGATTAATAATTGATTTACTATTGCGTTTTAATGGCCTCTAGCACAACATGGCGGTACTAACAGACGTGAAAATAGTTAAAAACGCGCTGCGCGGAGACGTTCATATCTGACTAATTTTTTCTCAGTCGACTTCTTCTTGGAAAACGTTCCCAACCCCTCAATCTGCAGCCCGATTTCTGGAAGGAGGACCAGACCACTCTTCGTTGGTGGTTTTCTTTACGGCACTGACAACTGGATCCCGGCCAACGGGGGTTCCAGTCACAGCCTTTCCACTCTAATTCAAAAGCTGTATCCGTCAGGTGTGGAACAGCTACAGTCTTAAAAGCTCCGGTTTCCAGCATAATCTCTTTGTACTCTACACAGGTTCGGCCTCGACAGGCGCAAAAGACCCCAATTGCGTAATGGCAGTCATGGTCACTATGGCAACCGTCAGGGGCGAGGGAGCATTCATATATGGGCATGTCCGGGGTTGAAAATCGACTGTGATTGAACACTTGAAGTATCTGATTTCCAGACTTCTGAAACGGGCATCCGTAGTTTCTGTAACCGAGATAGAAATTCTCTAGGTTGACTGCTCTGAGATAATTGTCACTGGTGACCTTGGAGGTTCCTTTCAAAATGTCCCATATAGACGTGAATTTGAATTCCATAGTTGAATTGGTCGTCTTGGCTTCGGTCATGAATTTTTTGATCAGTTCAGCAGTGCGTTTTCCAATTAGGGCGTTGCGAGTTTCGTCACTGCCTCCCCTTATGATGAGACTGTCACTCATTGCCATATGTTTGACCCGTTTAATTTCATCCTTAGTGATACCAGCGCAAATGTTAATATCGACGCTGACAGCTTCAGCTGACCCACCCAACTGGAGGCAGCAGTTTACTTGGAAATCTCTTTCGGTGTACTCACTTTTGCTCTCAGCGAATGCCATCTGTTTTATGCTGGCGCCATATATGACTGACGACACCATATGGGAACCGTATTTTTTGAGGAAAGCTTCGTATCTCATCCACGATGTCGGCCACCATGGCCGGTCGATTTGAGTTGGTAACTGGGCAAACTCAGACAGGAATGACGGCTCCAAATTCTTTACATTCATTATGCAGTCGTCGTACAGTGTGGATTGGTAGGTTGATGCCTTTATTTCCAGCATATTCCCAGCCACTGTACGATTGACGGTTGATATTCTTTTGGAAACATAGTCGAGCGTAAAGCCTAATGTGAATCCCGCTGATAGTGTAAAGCCAAACTTAAACGTAGTCACTAAACTTGAGTAGAACGACTGTGTGTTCTTGAAAAAGGTGAATGATTGTGATGCAACAGGTTTCTTTTTAACCAAAGAACACGCTGCAAGTTTGTCTTTCTTAAACACCTAAAGCAAAGAGAAGCATAGGTATTTTTAATGTTGTCTTTGAATGGATTACAAATTGAACACTTTGAGAATGTATAATGAAAGCTTTAATTTTACCTTTTACCATCTCCCCCGGGCAACCCTCGACACAAAAAACTTCGTACTGAACAGTGGTTAGAAAGTCAGGGGCACCCAGCGAGAATATAGTTCAAAACTACTTGAACATAGCATTGTTGAACGTATTTTAGTATTTAAATGTTAGATATAGGCATATTTTTTTCTCCTAAAAAATTTTTCATCTGTTCGGATTTCCTAGCTGGAAGTCTAGTGATCCGAAAATTATAGGGGTCAAAACTTACCTTTTCGAAAATTTCAGCGAGAAAAAAGGCTCCTGAAAATTCTAGGTGACCTTTTTAGGGTAAAAATCCGTTAAAAATGGGAAATTATACCATTTTTTAGATGTTCGAAAATCCCAGGAGAGGCAGGCAAGCAAGAAATTTTACAACAAATGTTCCGAAAATTCTAGATCTCAAATCGTCTTCCGACCAGATATTTTCCAAAAATTGACGTTGGGTGCCCCTGAGTAAGTAACTTTACTTGAAAAGGCATATGAAGTGATCGCCCATATAAACACGATTGAAAATGCGTGATCTTACTGCTTGATTTAGGCCCATTTCAGGTACCGCGAATTCGTTATATAGATGATAGACATTAATTGATCGATCATACTTTAAACCAATATTTTACATGTAACTGTACTCATAAGACCTCATTTTTGCCTAGTTTAGGGATCATCGTTTGCTCGCCTATAGGCCTAGTTAAAATCATGAAATAAGGGGACTAGCACAGTTGGTTAGTACACGGCCTCCTGTACGAGGGATCCCAAGGCGTGACCTCAATCCTTTGTAGCTTTATGCAAAAGGCAAGACTTAAATTGAGACACTTCCGTGACTCCCTGACTAACATTTTGAATCTCGTTCCCAGAGCTCTGGGAAACGATTATGGCACTGCCACATGGAGCTTAGGCAACGAGGAATGCGAGGTCAACGAGAACGCCAAAAAAGCAATAGATTTGGATTGGCAAAACAACAACTCTGCACGGGCATGAAGCTTTTTTGTACATTTCTTCGCCGTCACTGTACGACTGTGACGTGGATATCGGTGTCAATTCAAGTTTTGTGCAGGACGTGAACACAAAACAACGACTTTCTTTTTCTTTTCCTGAACTTCGATACAGTCTTTAGAATTCAACTCCACAAATAATTGCCAGCATTCGACGAATTAAACAAGAATCACTTCGTGAATTTTACCGGGGCCACTTTTGTCTTGGCAACCCACGTGGAAGGGTCTTTTTCATCAACAAGTTTGTCGGGCGACATGAAAATCTTTTTTATTGCAAATATTCTTTAGAGATGAAAACAAGGTGTAATGAATAATGTGAAAAGGCAAAATGTTAGGGAATCCCGAATTTTGAACAGTTGAGAATTTGCGCATCTCGCTAACGTAAATATTGCGTGACAAAGGTTATTTGAGTAAGTCAAAGCAGTGAAAGACTTCCCCCTAATGAGTTTTAATTGTTTGTCGGAAAATATTTGACGAAGTTTCCTGTTGGGAGTGCGAATTGTAAGGTACTGAAACGCATAAACAAAGCTTGACGCATGCAAGTTTAATAAGTTAAGATTTTTGCTTTGTCGTAGTGTACACAGTTCTGCGTCGACCAAGCTTTGTCATCGCTAGGATGAATACTGTAACAATATTTTGCAATAGACAGGGATCTTATTTATTGATAAGTGGTAAATATAGTCGCATTAAACCATTCCGTGTGCAAACTAATCGAATTAATATTTACATGGTTACAGTTGTTGCTCCCTACTTCAAATTTCTGAACCAGCGATATATCTCAGCGAACATTCCCAAAAGTAACGAGCCAGCGATATATCTCAGTCAGCGATATATCCCTAACAATGTAACTTTGAAAACACAGAAACGCGTTGCATTTTATGACCTGTGCCAGCCCTCGGCTAGGCCCCGGTAACAGGGTTGATAACTTTGAAGCAGCGCGACTTCACTTTTTAAGTGACGTTTTCGTGGTAGTCGCCGTCGTTGTTGCTTAGCTCCCTAATATGTCACGGCAGCCACGGAACAGATCGTCACGCAGAGTCGCCAGCTGGTGGAGTTGGCTAAAATTGACCCGGTTTGACTTTTTCCTCACTCTTCAGTATTCTAAAAATAACTTTGCGATGGGAAAACATATAACCTTTATTCTAGGAGGGTGACACCAATTACTATGAAAAGTATTCTCCCTAATGGCCCTCTAAAAACAAAATCGGTAATAATAAATTACAACAATCATGATGAAAAGCCTATTTACAAATAGTGATTATAACAAAAGATCTTAAAAATTCTAGAGATTTAAAAAATTGAGAGATGTTAAAAACGGAAGTGAATACATTGGTAATAAAGGGAATCCAATCTACAATGATATTAAAAATCAGAATAACTTTTTTTAACTTTAAAATTGTCCACTGTATAGTTTGAGGGGGCGTTATTAGTCAGTGTTGTCTTCATCAAGGTAAAGGAGGTGGTTGGTTCTAAGTTAAGAGCATTTAGTTCTTTTATAATAGTGGAATAGAAGAATGTTCTCCCCATTGGTTCGGTTCTGGGTTTCGGTAAGCGGTATAATGTTTTTGTTCTGGTAGCTTAGAAATCTTGTGTTCAAACCAAAGTGAGCCCAACATTGTGATTAAGTATTCCGGTGCTCTTCCATCAACGACTTTGTTTAAAAGGCCGAGTTTATTGAGCTTGAATATTTGATCAATTGGTAGCCACTTAAGCTTTTGAAAATTATCAAAAGATCGTTTACCCCGAGGACTATCCAAAATTTATCGAGCGCAGGGTTTTTTGACGTTGAACAGTTCGTCTAAGTTGGTTTAGCTACAGTCGCTCCGAACAGTACAGCAATAAGTAAAGAGCGGTTTGATACTTAGGCATTGTAGGGAAGCAATCGATATTTGGTTGGTATATATTTCCGAGCTCTTGCTAAAAGTGCAATAATATTCTTTGATGTAGTTTTTGGCGCAGTGTTTCAGTGTGTTCGTTCCAGGTGAGATGACTATCAATATATACTCCTAAGACACGTTCTGACTTAACCTTAGTGAGTTGCATGCCGTCAACTGTTTGTTTTGCTGAATTTGCAATTTTTTGTTTGGTCGAGATTATACTGTACTTTGTCTTTGCTGGGTGCATTTTCATTTTATCTTCCTTTGCCCACATCGATATGCATGCGTCAATGTCAGGTCTAATTTTCTCCTCGACTTCAGCAAAGGTAGGTGCGGATGCATAAACTGGATCGAGTCTACTAGAGGCAGATCATTTATGAAGAGCAAAAAAAGGGCGGGACAAAGAATACCCCCCTGCGATACACCGGAGTGAATACCGAGCGGTTCAGATAGTTTACCTTCCGCTGAGCTAACTTTGGAACCATTTGAGGGAGTTAGTGGAAGTTCCTTGAGCAGCAGTTTATGATCTACAACGTCGAAAGCTTTGCGCAGATCATAACGACCTGTAAATAGGCCGTTATCCATTGCTTCTAGCCGGCATGCATATGTAATTTTGATAAGGATGGTTTCGCAGGAGTGGTTAGCTCTAAAACCCGATTGGCATTTGTACAGTAAATCGTGATTGGTGAGAAAAGCAATGAGAAGTGTTTGCAGACAAGTTTCTCGAGAATCTTCGAAATGACAGGGAGGACTGATATAGGTCTGTAATTGTCAAGATCGGTTTTACTCCCCTGTTTGTAAATCGGAATGACACCAGCCAGTTTGAGTTGAGCTGGGCATATGCTGTTAATTATGCTGCAGTTTATTACTTTTGCTAGACTTGGAGCAACTGCAGGAGCGATTAATTTTAACAAAGGGGAGCTCGTTCCATCAAGTCCAGTTGCAGCATTTGATGGGGCTGATTTGACGATTCCTAAAACTTCGCGTTCTGAAATTGTGGGTATATTGAAATCAGCGGAGTTGCCAGCCTTTTTACGGTTTACGAAATTCACCAAACTGGTTAGATCTGGTTCAGTATTGATGGTGTTATCAATGATGTTATCAGCAATAGAGATAAAACGCTCATTGAATACGTTGGATATTTCTTCTAGGGTAGAATAGCTGGCTCCATCTTTGGTTAGAGAGTCGACTCATCTGTTTCGCTTTGGTAGGAAAAATGCTCTTCAAGGTCTTCCATACTAGGACTCTGGAGTTCAATTTGCTGTTGTCTATTTCATTAATAACCGCTTCTTTTTGGCTTTTTCAATAAGTTGTACTACTTTGTTTCTAGCAGCATTAAAAGACATTCTCATCACGCAGAATGGCTATTGTTCTCGGGACATTTACTTACAGTCGAGCAAGAAGCATAGGTCTGTAATATTACAGGTGAAGCGTGAACTGAATCGCTCTCATTGGTGGAAGTCTGCGTGGTTTTTCCTTTGTAGCGATTACCGCCTTGCTCATCAACTTGTCAGGGCGGAGCAAAGAAACAAAGGCCATGCGAGCTATTGTTTATCCTTTTGTTTCCTAATATCTCACCTTTTAAAATGGCTTATGCAACGCGTGCTTACAAGCGTGACAACAGAAACACAGAAGTCGTAAAGGGCAGTTAATATTTCAATGAATCAATTTTAAGATGCTTTTACAACTGCGAATAAAGTTACAGTCCTTTGAAAACTGGTTGCAATTGAGTACTGTTGAAAAAAATTCTCGCGCGCGATCTGTTAGAACCCGCTTGGATTCGCCCCTTTTCGCGCTCTTTAAGGTGACTCGACCCAGTTTTTTGGGGGGATACCATCCTACTTTGAAGCTCTCTGGTATCGCCACCTTTACTTTTGTCGTAAGTCTAACACATAGAATGGATAACATATAGATCAATCTACAACATGACATAAAGTTTTTGGCGATCGGAGTAAATGTCACGTGGTTATAATGCCACGCCCCTTTAAGGTCTGAGTCGAAAATTTGCTGTTGCCGGCATTTTTTCGTGAAAATCTCTCGGCTACACATAATGCGCATTAGTGCCTTGCGCTGAACAGAGTTTCACCAAAATCGCAAAGACCCAATTCGAGAAATTCAGCGGTTTCCAAATTTAGGTCATAATTTATGCGAAAATGATAAGCAAACTTTACCCGGATTATATCTAATAAACTATGAGATTCATCTCTGTATTTTGGGCATCCTTATAACAGATGGGTCCTTGCAAGTCAGCAAAACGCTTTAGGGCCTTGTAAATGCGCGCGATTTCGAGCAAAGCAAACATATAGAAATTATAGTTTTCGCTATTTGTTGACGTTTGTCAGCGTTTAAGAGTCAATCTCGCGAAAAAAGCATTTTCTTAAAAATTCGCAGTTTTTTTTCCTTCAAATTTTTTCAGGGCCACAATTGATTAACTAACTACACGGACTCTGAATTTCGTGGTCATTGAAAAACTGTGCCATTATCTTCTATAAGCCCAAACTTGAGTAAACATTGAAGATTTTTAGCGTTTTGGCTGAGTTTGTGCTTTGGGAGTTGTCTATTGTTTCTAGTCTGTCATTATACAGCATTCTTGTTCAGCGCGCGTGCAATGACCGCGCTTGGCTGACTTCCGAATACCTTTAATTTTACCCTTCTTTTATAATAACGTCACAAATTGTTTCCATTCTCATTATATAGAGACCTTTAGCCTCTAGGACAAGAACGACTACAAGTACATACGAGATTTGACTTGAAGTTTTTTCGCGTCTTCTCAAAATATCTATAGACTTCCCGGAAAGCTTCATTTTCCCATTTTTTTAATAGAAAAATTAGCATTGTTAACTTTAGTGAAGGAGGTTACGCGCTCTCCTGATCGCAAAATGATAAAAACTTTTAACATTTGATATCTTGTTTTCGCTACCACGACATTCGCGCGAAAACTCGTAGTAGCTACCACATTTTCCCGCCAAAATGACGCTTGCTTACGCGAGTGTACTACTTAGTACTGAGAAAATCTCGTACTCGTAGTCGTACTCGTCTTAGAATCTAAAAGACTCTATTATCATCGTCATCAGTATCATCATAACCATTATTATCATCAAAGTTAACTCGCCTTTCTTACTTTCAAGCTTTGAAGGTTATGATTAAGCCTTCAGCTTCTATGCTCACAAGATTTAAATCAACTTTCGCAGCTTAGAAGGTGTTAAAATGATCAGTAATATTTAGTTTGTTGGCTCTGCAGTGCTATTCTCGTAAGCGACCACTAAATCTGCAATCAGAATGACATACTTGACTACACATCGAGCACAGTTCTATAATCAAAAGTGATCATATGCAAATTCCCATCTAGTTGGCAACAAATCTTTAGAAAGCTTCTTTGATTTACATCAAGGATCCAATTTCATAGGATAAAGATTTCTTACGATTGCGGCGTCCGAGTTGAAGGATGTCGAACGAGAACGACAATCAGTCTGTAGAAAGCTTTCCTTCTATTAAGCAACAGTCAATAGCTGGTTGAGAATTTGCTTGTTTGGGTCAAAAGAACACATAGTTTTCAGCACGAATCGTGAATCTTTTTGTGGAGTAAGCAAAATGACCTGATCTCAAATTACAGATATTTTTCTTTTGTAAAAAGTCATTTACATAGTCCTTACCAGGGGCGCAGCTACCTGTACGCACGGTACGCACGTACGTAATTGAAAAAGTCGTTGGCATAAAGATATAAGATAAGAAAAAAATATGTCAAAAGTTAATACCAAAGAGAAAGCAAAATACATGAAGATGATTATTGGTCATTATACGTCTTATACGTTTCTGGAAATTGCGCACCCCTCCCCTAGACCAACATTAACAACATTGACTTAGGGGAGGGGTACGTGTATCTGGGCAGTACAACGATCCAAAATGGATTATTTTAAGAGCTGCACAGATTGCCTCCATTCATTCAACTCTCGTGTTTGTTTCTTTGAAATATATTTGGTCTAAAACAACGGACTCTTTTTTCCTCTGCACACAGATGTTCGGTTTCCAGAGAAACGACGTAATTCATTAATAGACCGAATCTTGAATCACGTGTATCTACTGAAAAGTTGGCAGGCGTTTTTATTAAGAAACGGTCCAGATAATAACGATAGCACTGAACGGCAACGAACATGTTGCAATGCAAAAAAGGTGCTAACTTTTCTATTGTCAGTACTTACTTCTGATTAGCTTAAACAGCAAAAGTTAACAAAACTTCATAAAGCAGTACATATATTCATCCTTACTTTCCAACCATCTTCCATATAACAAAATCTGGTCTCAGTTTGAATAACAAAGAAATCCTATGTGGGAAACATGTAAAATTGTAAACTTTTCTTGGCTATTGTTTTCCACTCTTGTGATTGGTCAAAATCTTTTAACACAAAAAAACACCCTTTCAAAGTGGAGTGTAAGTGGAGTGTACTTATTGCGTAAACGGCCTTCATGTAGGTTTATGCTTTCTCTGTGTAAAAATGAGAACATTCCTACGTGGGGAGAGTACCGTTGCCGCATAACAAAATAAATTGCTATCCACCTTACCCGGATCATTACTTAAAAACGTATTGGGATATCCTAATGGTTTGCGCACATTGATAGATCCTGGGAGTAAAGACGAATGAGACGGCGACCCTACGGCAACGAGAACGTCAAAAGGAAACAGGTTTAATAAGAAAATGCAAAAAAACAAATTTTGTACGTTTAGCAAGCTGTGTTTTACGACCTGTACGACCACGACGTGAAATTTACTTTTGGCGTCGTTGTTTGAAGGACGTAAACACAACTTGGGTGCGGTCCCCAAGACTTCGCAGGGAAATTCACCTTAATTTGGCATTTTAAGGGAGCTGGAATACACGTGAAAAAGTTAAAAAAAACGCGCATTCGTTTGATAACTAAGGACGTTTTTGCTGCCCTGGCCGTCGTTGTTGCTAAAGCACCCTATTTTCATGAGAGTGACAGTTCCACTTTGGCACTACTGCAAACTCGTATGATCAAATGCGGAAAAGTATCCGGATTCGTTGGAAAAATTGTTTTATAACATAGCACGCATGCTTGCCCTATATAAGTCCTATTGAGCCGCTATGAACAAAATCTTTATTTACGCACGCCCGTGCGTAAATAACATGACGTAAGCATTTTTTTTTAACCTGGCTGCAAAGTTGTTGTCTTTTAAGCTGCAGTGCACTTTTCCTTCTCTTTAAAATATGGAAGAAACCAGTGAAGTACTGCCCAATTTTTCTATCGGCATTGACCTTTTAGGTCCTGATCCAACAAGCAGCAAAAATAAAGCCGAATTAAAAAAAACTCGCAAGTTGCGGGTTTCGCCAATTTGTCGAAGACAAGCTGCAGCAAATTTTGGCTGAAAGACATTCACTGGGAACAGAACAGACACCAACTGGTCATCAACAACATTTAAAGGCAAAATCTCCGTTTTTATTGTTGTTTTTAAATTTGTTATGCACTTTGTTATCTCCCAGGACAATCCGACTTAAGCAGGTAAATTTATCTCGCAATAACAACACAAATTACTCAAGAAGACATAAATTTACTAGTCACAAAAACAACTGCTGCCAGGTCTTCTCACGAAGCCGTAATGACCAGCCAATGTTCGTAAATGAATATAAGTTTAAAGAAGGATAACAGTCGTCTTCGCTAAAAACATGTTTTCTGGATTTCGCCGAGCAAAACGTAAACATATTTTCAGCAAATCCAAACCATACTCCACGACTTCTTACGAACATGTTAGTATTTTAACTTTAGGTGAACTTTAAGACTCTTTTACCTTTGTTTCTGCTTAGTTTCCATTGATCGTTAACGAATAAAGAAGCAAATTTTCTTTCTCACTTTTACAAAAAGAATATTTTCATTCAAACTAGAGGATTGTGGTGTGTTCGCAATCAGCCAATAGAACCGTTTGTTATTGTGTCGCGCGTTACGAGAATTTTGTAGTTAATCAAAAAGCAAGCATTTTTGTCAGCTATGTTTTAAAAGAATTTGCTCATGCTTTTAGCTGTGCGTATATCGAGTTATGGATGCGCTTGAGAAGTTTGGAGAGCACTCAAGAAGCTAGAGTTCCACTCGGCTATCGCCTCGTGCAACTCTTACGCATCTTTCGTGCTCTCCAAACTTCCTGCGTGCATCCATAACTCGATATAAGCACGCTAAGCATGAACAAATTCTTAATTTACTACAAACATTCCGAATTTGAGAAGCATCGGAATCACTTTAAGTTTCTGGTCCAAAATCTCTAGAGACTTGACCAAACTGGCGCTTTTTTATTTCGGATACTCACATCTAGTTAAAAACGACACAAGGAACCCAGTAACAAAATTGTCTACATTCCCGACCAATCCGGATTCCGGAAAAGTACGTAGCCTTATTGTATGACAGATGATTGACGTGCATCAGTCAATGGACCCAAACACGCGACAAAGTATTTTACAAGTTACTTATACGCCATTTCATGTTATAATGTTTTTACGATAATTATCCTGATCAGGTCAGTGGACTCTCTCATGACAGCCGTAACTACCTCATGTTTCCTTCATGATAGTGCATACATGCCAGAACCACGCGCTGAAATGGCACACTCGTGAGTGACAGGATACATGTAGAGAACTTTTACGTTATCCTAAGCTGTCAAAGTTTTTATTATTCTTATTATTACTGTTTTTTTTTAACTCTTGCTAAAGGAATATTACATTTCTGTTTTTCATTGTGTTACTTGACTCCAAATATTCCAAAGTCTGTCGAGCAGAAGTCACACTGACTTTACCCATCAATGAAACTTGCAAACCCTGACATTCTTACTCGTGATTTGCGGTACGTTAGTTCGTCAGTTCAAATTTACATTGCTAGAGTTTCTTTGTTCATTTATAGTCCCCGTACCGAACGTCTTGAAATCTTATCGCCTTTCCGTAGCTCGGTTATATTTCATCAGGGGCACCCAAGGACGGTTTCCTCCTACATACATAGAAAAAGCTTTTTAGCCTATCCAGAGTACTTTCAGATCTCTAGAAATGCATTCTAAGCGGGGCTATAAAATTTGTATCTGCTCGGTCATCCTAGGGGAACTTGAATCGTTTCGAAATTTCAAGGGTTTGAGTATTATTTTCCTGAAAATCTTAGATGCAATTTGACGTATTACGAAAGTGAGACATTTTCTGATTCCTCTCTCCATCACATTTTTGAATCCGAAAATTTTAGGTTTCCTTTTTCATACGAAAAATAGCCTAACTTGGGAAGTGAATGTGAAAATTTAGTTAAACTTCAGAAAATCGTAGGGGATTTATAAGATAAGCTTCGAAAATAGTGCATGAAATTGAACTGTCATTTAGAGATTTTTAGCCATCCTCAAGTACTAGAAAAAAGTAGGCAATATTTGCTTCTCCGAACAGATATTTTACAGAAAACAGTCGTTGGGTGCCCCTGTTTCATCTATCTACCTATGCTCACGTAATTTCATGTTCTCTTACCGTCAGTACAATACACAATGGTCTTGTCTGCGTTATCCATAAGTTAGCGTTCATTCCCAATGTATAATTGAGTACTGTCCTTTCAACGTTTCCTTAGTTGACTTCGTTTGACCGGCCAAAAATGGGTCTTGTCCGAGCGAAAATATAAGTTTGACTTGACCAGACGGTGATTGTTGGCTACTACGACCTGACAACGGCGACGCGCGCGCAAGTGAACAAGTCACTGCAAAACTGACTTCGTGTCCTTTAAAATTTTTGTTCGGCCTCCAACTCATTCAGTCTTTAAAAAATTGGGAAATTTAGCTGGAGCTGAAGAGGGAGGACCGCGTTTGAGTACAGGAATAGACAGTAAAATTTATCGCCTCTCCGATAAAATTATTTCACGTCACGTTGTAGCTGTTCGGCAGGGACGGCACGGAAATGAAAAAAAAAACGTGATGCGCCAACAGAGAATTGCTTTTTGGACGTTCTTATTGCCGACGTCGTTGTAGTTGCGTTAAGTCCCTAGGCCGGCGCCGTTTTTATTAGTGAAGAAAAATAGAAAGAAAAACCTGCATGCGAAAACTCTGAAAAGTAGTCGATAAATCACAAAGCACAAATTTTGAATAATCAGTGAAAAATAAATCGTCTTGGGATGACTTGTGTTTCCAACGGCATAAAGAGGATTACTACTAAATTAGGCACTAGTCAAACGTTAGCCTGTTTCAGGGGTTCAGATAGAGCGCGGCAGTCAGTGGGGAGCGATTAAAATTATACACATGGAAAACTAGTCTCTCGTCGTTGTTTTTTTTCGTGAATTTTTCTCCCGCGCTCTACTATCTGAACACAGAACAGGATAGTCCAACGTCAAAATTCACATGTGCGCAACCACAGAGGGTCTGTCTTAGCGAGGGGTCTGTAATAATAATAATAATGATAAATAGAACATAACATCCTTAAAAATCCCAACTATTGGAGGCGAACCAGTTGGCAGTTGGCTATTTACAAGCGTGGCCGAAGATTTGAACTAGGGACTAGCCACTGACAACAAATAGACGAGAACTGGGAACATCCGAATTACAAGTCCTGTTTCTTATAGATGTGTCCGTTAAAAGAGAGTTGAAGGAGATTGTTTAACACATTTACCGAAACAATTTTTATGGGTAAACGACTCTGCGCAAAAATTCAAAGATGCTTCAAGGTCTCCCCGTGTACAAACGCTTATACGGGATTATATGCTGACGACACACAGTAAAAATGCTGAGATATTCCTCGAGAAGGTGGAAAACATCTCAATCACAATTGCTAAATGCTTTTTAAAGATTAAAAAAAGTAAAACTCATAGACGCATTAAAGTTATTCTCAAACAAAAAATGGATCGATAAAGAATGCCGTTTGAAAATATATGAATTAAGAAAACTAGCAAACAAGACTAAGAAAGAGACCCTCTGAATCCTACCATACGTGAGCAATATGATGATAACCTGAATACAAGAAATTGCTTAATACTAAAAAGAATGATTATTACAATGCCAAGATTTTGGAGCTAGAAAAAAAATGCAATGCAGACAATTCAGATGCGAGAACTTTCTGGAAATGTCTCAAATCGATGGATGACACTAAGAAAGGAGAGGATGTAATTTTCCCTTGTGCTTTTTTAACAACTAAAATGATAAGTATGGTTCAGTATAAATGACGAATAAAAATCAGCGACCAGTTTAGTGGAGTGATTGTTTGCCAGCAAAAGACGGATTTGGAACAACCCACATTACCTTGAGGTCTTGGCTTGAAGACTTTTTGCCTTTCTTCCGACAAGGTTTTTTGAAATAGCTGTATAATTGGGGTGTGCATGCCAAACCAGACTGGGACGGCTCACAAATTGAAAAGAAACACCATGCAAACGTTGCTTAGAGGTAAACAACAAAGCTTCTAATATTGCTTGTAGAGCTACCAACTTGGTCGCTTTCCTTTAAATATCACTATCAACAAAAACAACTACATTTTGTATCTTCAGTCTAAAGATGAAGAATCTTTCGTCAAGCAATCGTTTTTAATGTCATTTGGTTTACACTTCAATCATTGCATTAAGAGTAGCTTTCACTCTCACTTTACGGAGGTGTCAGAATATTTCAACCTACCTGAGTGATTTGTTAGATACCGCTATAGTAAAAAACTTTGTAGGTTTAACCCTTTAAGACCTAAAACTGATCAGCATCAAATTTCTCTTTGTAATATCAATGCTTTGTAAAACAGAGTGATGATGAGAATTACGGACATGATCACACAAGATGAATTTGCTTGATAATTTATCAACTTCTCCCCACTACTTCTGTAGGAAATGAGTAGGGACAACAAATGAGAATTCAAATTTTGATCTTAGGGTTTCAAGGATTAATGAAACAAGAATAGATATCATATTCATCTGGCAAAACATCCTTCACCAGCTCTCAAAAACAAGAATTTTTAAGATCTTTTAAAAACGATCATACCAAGCTTATTGTTGTTGTATATATACAGCTGGTCATTCCACAGACATTCATTTACATTGCAAATACTACCAGACAACATACCCGTGCTCCAACGTTATCCATTTCTCCCAGTATGTTCGCTTGGGGTACATATATTCCTCTTCCAAGCAGCTGCCTTTCATAAGCATCGCTTGTGAAGCACACAAAAAGGAGAAGAAAAAGCAACATGACTACTAGTAGCTAGCTCACGATACAATAAGAGACTGGTGTACCTCGAGCTATTACCAGACTTATAAACAATTAGTGACATTCGCTTTAATTTGGGCGGTCCAATCAAATTCATCGTGATGGTCATGACGGCAAAGAGCACTGAAGCCATTGGCATGACACGTACAGTCACTACCACGCGCGCCCCATCAGGTATCAAACGACTACTTCGTGATTGCTCCCTAACAATGTCCAAAGAAGGCACAGAATCCGTTTTAAAACAACAGAAATTTAAACGTAGAATAAGTAACTAAATAAATATCAGTTGTGAGAAACTTTGCCGTTTTTAGTTCGCATGCTTTTTTTTTTATATGAAAATTTTCCTACCATATATCATCTTTTGTTTCTTTAATTAGAATCCGTTTTTGTTCGGCATTCTGAAGGCTAGATATCCCATTCCCCTGATTGTATAAAACAAAATGATTTTATTTTGCAGCAAAGACGGATATTTGCTTCAAGATGACACATAATGTCTCAACTGCGGTTTGCTGCCTTCATATAGTTTCAGTTATTGAAGTTTATTGATCTCCATAGATCGCCCCATGTAAGGGAATCCGGATTCCGGAATCCAGGAATTTTTTGCTTGTGGAATCCGGAATCCTGGGCTTTGGAATCCGGAATCCAGCACTAGGAATCCGGAATCCTACTAAAGATTGGAATCCAGAATCCAACTTACTAAAGATCCACTCCAGATTGGATTGAGCTACTCGCTCGAAACAAAAACCATCTATGGAAAGCCTCCCCAGAGTGTATGCCTCAACGTGATGACATACAGTGTAATATCGGCATATCTGGTGTCAAAACCATAGTTCACGAGCTCCATATGAAAGGTCAAGGTCACGGTCAGCGAGGGAACCCTTGCTTATGAGCGGCTGGCAGGATCACAAATCGGGGGTTTTCGAGGGAATACAGCGCAGCTTTTTTAAGGTATAAATTGGATTGTTGAGAATGGCTTTAACCGCTAGCTATTTTTGATTCTCTGTTGTTCACTCGCTTCGCTGAACTTAAAAAATCAAAAGCGATTTGACCTGGCATAGGACCGGAAAAGGTGCACCTGGGGTGAACCTTTTCTTGAACCTTCCTGGGCCTCCTGGTTCACAATTGAAAATAAACGTCCACTTTCAACATTTTACCAAAAAAGAAAAAAAGAAATTCACAGTCTCCTAGTCCCTAATTTGGCCCTAGTAGTTTAGGTGAGAACAGTTTCATGGTTTCGATAATCTTTATTTGAGAAATAAGCTACAATCAGGGACAAAAGTAGTTGACACACTTGTTTAAAACGGGTGCTTTTAGCAAACATTTAATTCATCTATTATTTCATTCTTTTTAAACGCCGTAAATCCCCTCACCCCCCGAATCAATGTTGTCTGAAGTAAAAAAAAGACTTGAGGGTCCAAAATTCAACATTGATTTTGGGGGGGAAGGGGTTGGGGTAGACAGGGGAATGGGATAAGTATATCCACTATGCAAAAAGGGGCCATTTTACGGAAGTGTGCCAACACTTTTGTCCCTCATTGTAGGTACTGTCAGAACCGTACCAATCAGCTGTCACTAAAGTAATCTCGTGCAAGGACGCGGTGGGTGTCTTTTTCATTCATCCCCGGCATTCGAGTGAAATCTCGCCACCTCATCGATGAGACAAGCCTTTTGAAGTTTTTTGTCTGTTGGATTTTTCTTTTCTACTTTATTAAAAAAGAAAACAAAAACGTTATGGGAATGCACAAGCAAAAACAAAAGGTTGAGAGAGAAAGGTACGTGTAATACTGTGTTGTGAAATTTTATACCAATTTTTAGCTGACTGATAGATCTAAACGTGCCAAAGGCAAAGCTGCATGATTTTTCGTATGTGTCGATCTCTGGACTATAACTTGGCGGTAAGCGAGTCACAAACATAAACGAAAGATTGAGTTTTTTCTCAATCATAATTGAATGTGATATGAAGTTTACGTCGTCCGTGGAGAAAATATCGTATAAATGAGCGCTATATGGTTGTAAAACGCTTAAAACGAGCCAACGCGTCAGAAACGCTCAAGTCTCTCTTCATCTCTCAGTCATCTCAGACTCGGTCGAGGAACAGACGGATTTTTCATGTTATCTTTCTACAGTTGTGCTCCTGAATAAGCCTCGTTCACATTGAGGTCGCCTTTGGAAATTAGACCGATCTGAGATCAGTTTCGCCCGTAACTTTTTTTTTTGTTAGAAATGGATCCTAGAGACCCCAGACCATCTTACAGACCCAGATCTCTTATTGACGAAGCCGAAGGCGAGATCTGGTCAAATTCGATTATTGCCTGTCAGGAATGTGACAGGCGATGAAAGAGCGCATGCTCGAAATAAATCCTCAATTTTCGACGTCTTAAACAACGAATTTGAAAGAGCCTTGAAGTTTTTTTTCTAACAAAACGTGGTTATACGCACATCCTAAGTATGAACCAACTAATTTTTTGTTGTTTCTGTTCTTTTTAACATCAAATTCAACGCAACAGTTAGTTTGAATTTCATTATAATTGCGCGCGCTAAAACCTCAAAGCAGTACGCGTCAACTTCTACGCGAGAATTTTTTACCCTCTTCAAGAGAGAGAGAGAGAGAGTCTTAAAAAGTCTTAAAGGATAAGATAAAAATGGTTTTCCAAGTTTTAGTGAGACGGAAAACTACTCTTTAGTTAAGAGAACCAAAGACTTTGCAAAGAAGGAATTGCACACGCCATAGCGTATTTTCATTTGGCCAGTTACTAATAAAACGAGAAACAAGGCAAAAAGAGACAAAACGACCTAAGCGATCCACAATGATCAAAAATAATCGACAAAAGATCCACAACGACCCAAAAGAAGCCAAAACAAGTTCCACCCTCCTAGGAACGTCGGTTAAAATTTATTAAATAATAAATATTTCACTGCATTTTCATACCCGGAGCGTAGGATGATCTGTATGATCTTTTTATGCAAAAAGACTTCAAAACAAAAGGATAACTGGCTAAATCTAGGCGTTGCCTGCATTTTTCTATCTGCATGGCTTAAAATAGAGTTCACAAAAGTAGATTAAGTGAAAAATAGAGTCCTGAGGTCAGTCTCACTCTCTACCAATCACTAACCAGCTCCGAGATCCTCCATCCCTAATTACATGGAGATTTCGATTAGATTAATCGTAGGACAAAACTTTAAATTGCAATGTCGGTGTTTCGCTACGCTTTTTTGCGGTGATGCGGTGTTTATTATTTTTTTCTGCGGTGTAGACAGTTCCCCAATGTCCCCCTCATTATTATACCATAAACCCTTAGGGAACTGTAATACATTTCTTCCCGTAATTTTGTAGCCTCCCACGCAGACGTTCTTAGGGGTTCGTCACGGGAACGCGTGACGAACCCCTAAGAACGTCTGCGTGGGAGGCTAGTAATTTTGTAAATCGAAAAGAAAACAAACTTGTTATGCCTTCTAACAACGTCTTTTAATATAGCAAGATTCGAACACGAAAACGAAGTGCGAAGAAAAGCGTTAAAACGGGAAAAGAAATGGAATCCACCTCTTTTTGGAATCCGGAATCCACTGTGCTGGAATCCGGAATCCAGTACCCGGGATCCGGAATCCACAGCATGGAATCCAGAATCCAAGACTGTCCTGGATTCCCTTACATGGGGCGACATAGAAGTTACAAATTAGGTTAAATTAAATTAAAACATACACGGTACAAACAAACATTCTCTTTTCGCAAATAGCTTGGTAAATCGAGGCGGACAGAGAAAAACATAGAGTAATATAGAAATAGGAAGAGATTAAGAAAAGACAAGGAAAGGAAAAAGAGGATAGATCTACATAAATGGCACAAGAAGAAAGACCGAAATTAGTGCAATACAACGTTACAAAATTACAAACTTATTTTACATTTCATGTCATCTTGCTAAGCTTATTAAATAAAGTAGGTGTGTCAATATGAGTATCCCCCAACTCTAAAAATAATATGAAAAAAAAAACACAGCCCTGACCACATTTTGACATCGTCTAGTGATCCATAAATTGAAGATCTTTACGATAGCGACCTTGGCGAAAACGTCAGGGGTACCCAACGAGAATATAGTTCAAAACCACTTAAACATAGCATTATTAAACGTATTTTAGTATTTAAACGGTAGATATAGGCATATTTTTATCCCCTAAAAATGTTTCATCTGTTCGGATTTCCTAGCTGAAAGTCTAGTGATCCAAAATTCTAGCAAAACTTACCTTTTCGAAAATTTCAGCAAGAAAAAAGGCTTACGAAAATTCTAGGTGACCTTTTCAGGGTAAAAAAATCCGTTAAAAATGGGCAATTATACCATTATTTAGATGTTCGAAAATCCTAGGAGAGGCAGGCAAGCAAGAAATTTTACAACAAATGTTCCGAAAATTCTAGATCTCAAATCGTCTTTCCAAAAATTGACGTTGGGTGCCCCTGAAACGTATCCGCGTTCTTCAGTTTAATCTCTATCGCGATTATTTCGCCCTTTAATTACATGGGTAGAAAGGCACCTTTGTCAAATATCAGGCATTTTTACAGCATTTTAGGATACGTATAGTACGACATTGTATTAGGGAGAAGTAAGTGTTAATGTTAATATTCAGATATTGTGACTCCTGAAAGAATAACTGTGGATAAATAAAGTTGACTTGGCTTGACTTGACACGTGAATTCAACTGTAAAATTACTAGTAAGATCTGTCGTATTTTGGTGTAAACACGGATGCACGAGTACACCATGTGGACCCTGGGTACATATCACGAGTCCTTCCTCGAGCGCGAATGGGCTCTGTGTCAATAGCCCATAAGGCCGAAGGCTGAATGGGCTATTGACTCAGAGGCCATGAGGACGAGAGGAAAAATTGTTTTATTAAAATCCAACTAGCTGGTCAAAAATATCGAGAAAAAACAACTTTAGCTAGCAAATCCCGATTCAGCCGCAATTGTTTTGGTTTTCAAAGACGGCCCTTCCCGCGACTAGTGGGCTATAACATATAGCCTAGAAGTAGCCTAACCAATCAGACCGAAAGCATTGATAGTAGACTAGTTGGATTTTACTAAAATGTATTATTCATACCCAATTTTTTTTAACATTCTGCAGGAGGGTGGCTACTGATAATGATGCGCAAAGTGTTTGACTAGGGAAAGAAAGCCAGTGTTTTTAAGAGTAAAAGGAAGATGTTCCAGAAACCGGGGGTTCTAGAATTTTGGATTCTACTGCATAATTTAATTTGAGTAATAATGGAAGGAAAAGATCTGATTCTCTTAATATGTGAAGTGCTCTACCTTTTCGTCAAGGGCCCTTCCAGCGTTGTGAATAAATTTTCCTCGGCATTGAAAGTCATGTCCATACCCTCATTCAAAACAAAATGCTATCAAATTTTAGTCTCCAAGCCGTTTATAGGATAACTACATTTTGAAATGATTTTTTTATACTAATAAATTGATATATTCTTACCCAAAAAGCAGGTGAAAAAGAAACTTTATTCATGGAAAGGCAACTAGAATTGAAACAAATAAAAAAAATGTGACAGCCTTGTGAACATATCAGTTAACTGATCTTCTATCCACGTGAAAGCCAAAATCTCCATCGCGTGAGAAGTGTATCCGCTAATCCGCTAAGCGTTGAGTATGTTACATCATACCGGTAATTTATTACCACACCTCTTGCACAGTACTCATAATATAAATATCGCACAACTGCAATTTGCATGGTCACAACTTGTCGTCACGAGCACAACAAACGTTGTCCATATCCGTGCCTTTCGTCTTCAATTTTCGCTTGTTATCGTCATGATTTTAATGACGATGTGTGGTTGCATGTGCAGGAATGAAGAGAAAACTTATAAAAATAATACACATCCTTTTCACACTCCATCTCTGAGCATCTGCGATAGGGTATAGTACCGGGGGGGAGCCCTTGGCATTAACAAAGTGAACAATTCTACTATTTTAGCGTTGCAGTGAAACCACTAGCCTGCGGCTCGTAGTTCCACTTGAGTTTTGAACATTTTATGACGTCATTTCTATGGTCTATAAGAGTGTAGATCGTGGAAAATTGTGGTCGATTTGTAAATTAAAAGTGTGTGAAGGCTGTTGACGAGCGGTCTACCTTTGTGGTACAAACAACTTTCTTCCAACAGAATCTAATCCATGATATTAGTTTGAAATGATAATTAATCTGAAAGCAAAATGAAAGGGATCAGGGTCATAAAAAAAGGCCCCTTGTCTTACACAAAACGAGCAGGCAACAGCCCAGCTCACCCGACAAGTCCTTCGGATCGTACATGTGTATCTCATTGGTTTAAGCATGCGACTTGGTGTAGGGAAGGACGTCAGGTTCAATTCCTGTCGGGTATTAGATTTTTTCTTTGTCCCTGCTCGTGATACCCTGGGTACCAGAGATTTTTTCTCGCGTTTGACGAGGAACTTCGTCGGTATGCTCGTGACATATTGATCACATAATTTCTCATGAGCAGTTGTTGTCTTAAACATGGTCTGGATTTAAAGGGTTCGGCGACAGACTTGTACCCAAACTTCCATTGAGCGTCCCCCCCCCCCGCCCCCCGCTCCCTTAGGGTACAATGACCGAACTCTTAAATCTGAGATGAGGTAGCAAATAGACCTATTCGGCTAACTCAATGTTGTACCCAATTCAAACCTTTTGGGAATAAAACAACTTTTTGTTTCAGGAATTTCGGTATCATTTAAATGTGAATGCCACATTATAATGCAAATACAATACACAAAGAATCTTATCCCCGGGAGATAAGAATTGGGTACAACATTGAGTTAGCAAAATAGGTCTATTTGAGGTGTTTCTGGTCTGGGAAAGGGTGATTAAAGGTTCCAAGGCCAAATTTTTGAATCCCGACAGTAGGTAGACTACGAGTAGTCCCCCATTTTTCCTCAGGGATAGTAGAGCGATCAAAACGCGAGCGCGCGTGAAAATCAACTCACGCGAGAAAAGGCGACACGCGTGGGGTGATTTTCACGCGCGCTCGCGTTTCGCTCGCTCTAATATGCCTGAGGAAAAATGGGGGACTACTCGTAGTCTAGACAATAGGGAGCTTAAGCAAGGAAGTCGGCGACGGCAACGAGAACGGCAAAAAGGCAATAATAATAATAATAATAAATAACAAAATAATAACTTAATAGGTTTAGATTAGCATTTGGATTGAGGGAACGTAGGGTCTTGATGAAATTTTGACTTCTGGTTAACGAAGTAAAGCAAGATTTTTCACCAATCACAAGGCATCGCAAGGAAGAATGAGATTACTCTGATATTGCATTTTCAAAATCAAACTGCCGAGGAGGGATCGAGGTAGATTATGCAACTCTCACAAGTTTGCCAGCATAGAGGAGGAAAAGAGGGTCCTGATATACATGAACAATCCCACGGACTCCTCACGTTTTGCAGGATTTCAACAGTGTTACTAGTTCAACTAACTATTGTTCGGTCCCTGTTTACGCTGCTAGTTACATTTGGAAAACTGGCCGTAGCAGCCTTAAAAACAGCCTACTGTCGGGTCAGAACTTTTACTTTGTTTTTCCTAAGGAATTGAGAGCTGTCGCCAAAGGCAGTGGAGTAAAGTATCATTAAGTGTCCCTGATTAGTGTACCACTTTTGCTGCTACAAGTTTTCCGACTCGATTTTGATTGATTGATTTAATCACAAGGTGTACTAAATAAATAAATAAATAAATAAGGAATTCCTAGTACTTACGTCCACAGAGTGGTTTTTCTTCTACAGCGCATCGATCCGTTCGTTCGTTCATTCATAAAATAAATAAATAAATAACGATTTGCAGGTAGCACATCCACATAGTGGTTCTTCGTCTACCTGATTCCTGGTCGAATTGGAATTAGGAAATGTTGGTTTTTAAGGAGAGGGGAAAACCGGAGTACCCGGAGAAAAACCTCTCGGAGCAAAGGAGAGAACCAACAACAAACTCAACCCACATATATGGCGTCGACGGCGGGATTTGAACCCGGGCCACATTGGTGGGAGGCGAGTGCTCTCACCACTGCGCCACCATTGCTCCCCACATTCATTCGTTACTTCGATTGTCTTTCGTTCCTTCGTTCGTTAGTTCGTTAACTTGTTCGTTGGTTCGTTCGTTCCTTCGTTCCTTCGTTCGCTACTCCTTTCACTCGTTCGTTTGTTCATTCATTCATTCGTTCATTCATTCATTCATCCATTCATTCACTCACTCACTCACTTATTCATTTTTTGAAATATAAACAATTTTCTCAAAATATTTCAGTTACAAATTAATTTTTCTTTTACTTAGAATTAGCAAAGGCTGGTCTAGTTGGACAGTGACTTATATTAATACGTAAATACATAACAAAATTTATATGTAATTGAATTTACAAGAGTAATGAAAGTGAACCCAAATAATTTATATACAGGTAAATGTACTGATGAACAATACCAGAAAATAAATACAAATAAAAAGTCAAACAACTGGATAACTAAAATCAAGAAAGATTAAGGGGGCAGAGAGGGAATCTTAGGGCATTAGCCGGGATATGTGAATTTCATTAATAAAAGTTATTTTTAGAGGCTCAAATTAAACGGAAGTCTAATTGCTGAGATGTCCGCACATTTTCAATGCGTCTGCCTCAAAGCAAACAATGCAGCATCTTGTGATGGCGACTGTCGAATGCTCTCTTGTCAACAAAGAAAAAAAATTACGGTCCTCTCCAGGAGCCAACTTCATATTCATTGCAAGCGTTAACTTGCACTAGAAATAACTTTGGTGAAATTCACACATCTCAAGGTCTAGGCTGGGCGTTTTCCTCTCTGTCCATTTACACTCTCTAGCTGAAATATAAAATGCAAGTAAAAAAGAAGAAGAAGAAGAAGAACGAGTGCAAACAAAATTAGCGAGTGAGTTGGGACGATCAATGTGTGGCAGCATTTTATCTAATACAACGCACTAGAATCTGGAAATGTTGGTTTTCAGCATTGGAACCTACTGTTTGCAGCTGTGTTTGTTGAACCGAGTCAGTGCCTCTTTTTTAAACAGAGGCAAAGTGCAAGACCTCAACAAGTTTTTTTTTTTTTTCACATGAGAGATTCTGCGGTAGGTGTTTTTTGAAGTGGAGTTTGTTTTGGAACTTAGAAGAAAGGAACAGTCTCCTGCTGCGGTTAGTGGGTGCAGGCGCAAGAATCGAAACTATTAGGAACTGAACTACATCTAGTATCTAAACATCAAGAGCTATCCATGAATCCCGCCTTCGATTACTCACATCACTTAGTAATTTGCTTTGAACACTATCTCAACAACAGCTCGAATATTGTTATTCCTTGATGAAGAGGTTCTACCCACTAAAGGGTCAGAAGGCATAGTCATAGTATAGGTCACAGCAAAACATACCATAATATTCTTAAATTGCCGTTTGGGTAGGATCAGTCGAGCATTTAGTGTTACTTCTCGAGCATAATTTTAATGACGCTAAAAAGCATAATGCTCAAATTTTCGAGCATAATGTATCTACTAACCCTGGAGCAATTGTTGTTTTGATCTTGGGCAAAACTTCATGCATGGAGTATTTAAATTGTGTAAAATTGACTTGACCAGCCGTCTGATACTGCCATGCATTCTGCACTATTCCAACTGTAATCATTTAAATGCTAGGAACTACTAGTTTTTTGTCCCAAAAATAAGACAGGTTTAGTTATAATGGTTTGGGGATATGTTATTAGCGGTTGAAAACAGGTCCATTATTGTATAAAATCATAATGGTCATGGCCAGCGTTGCAAATGAGCGTTATTTTGTTTGGTTGGGAATCCGAAGCCAATTTAGTTTTCTGGCTTAAAATCGACTTAATTACCATTTGCCACCCGACACTAGCATATTGATATACCGTAAAACCAATGAGTAAACATTACAAGAGATAACGCGATAAATTACTCCACGTAATTCCTGCTTTTGCCAGACAAAATGTCCAGCATGTAAAATTTATAAGGTAAATCTAGTGTACAAAATGTAAAAGAACCAAGGAAGGCTTGTTTATGCTCTTTTGGTGAATCCAAGTTCAACTTACAATTTTTTTTATAATTTTTGGTCAACAGGAACAGACTGATGAACTTAAGAAAATGTAAGAGGGCGTGAAGTCGCTTTTTGTTGGGATAAAAAGCAGATTAGTTACTGCCTTTGTGTTAGCATCTTTTGTTAGAATTTTGTTGGTTATGTCATGAACAGTCGTTTGTAAAATCCTTTATATATTTTAATTACCCTGTAAGTAGCTGTCTAACTCGCGAACAATTCTGTTTGGTTTGAGGGTATAATTTAATCCCCCCATTTTCCTTTGACAAAGTGTGGGTATTGAAAATTTCTTAACGTTACCTGCTAATCTACACAAATTTGTAAAGTTGCCAGTTGAATAAATTAATATCAGTATTACTAAAGATATATCTGTTTGGGTCAGTGAATAATACGCAGTAATACAACTGGGTGCGAAAGCCAGAGGATTGTTTTTCACACATAACCACAAAAAAGCTCGACAACGTTAAGCAGAGGGAGGAGCTAGGAAACTGCAAAATGGGAAGCTTTTTTTCTGTGACCAAAAAGGAATGCGACATTAAACCAGTGAACGACAGGCCTATTATTGGTAAGTAAGTAGAAATTGCCTAATTGAAAAAAAAGACATCAAGGTAAGAAGATGGGAGGCCTTTCGTACGCATCTGATGAACAATTGTCATATTCAGTTTAGAGAAAATGAAAGCAACGTTGAGGTAATACCAGAAAAATTTGTGCAATAACAATTCTTCTAAAAACACGTATTAATTCTTTCGTGTCAATTCCGAGTATTGCAAGACTTTCCTTAAACGTAATGTATAAGACAAGCTAAGATTTTCTGTAGAACTAACTGAAACTTGTAAATGGTCTTAGACTAGTCATTTCGGGTAGTCAGCAAATCATGTTAATTTGAGAAACAGCGATGATTTAACTTCTAGTACATTTAATGTTAACAAAGACTTATTTGTTTTTAGTGCGCCATGCATTAGTATACACTCGCATCCAACTAACCATTGTTTGTATATCTCACAGGAATAAGCTGAATTGCGGTAAAGCGACTTTCTTAAACATCGCCGCGCATTTCCTAAAAGAACACTTAGCTGAGAAACATCTGATATGAATCATAATTCTACCGTCCAAAAGAATTAGTTTAAACATGAAATTACCTTCGGACTTAATTCTAGTCTTTTAAAAGGAAGTGACAGAAGATGCTAAAAAATTTATAATGTTTATATTCTTGGACACAAACGATTTCAAGGAACATTTGGGGCAACGCTTTCCAACAGGCGGCCATTTACAAATTCCAAAGAACCTCTGATTTTCAAAAGGGGACCAAATTCAAACCTTGTGATTTTGAGTTTTTTTCGATTTGGCGTGATGACTTTTATCCCATACGTACTAAGCATCAGAATACGGCGATTTTAGCTAATCGGACTGGCTCGACTGTCAAGTAATCACAGAGTTTATCAGTTTTGGTGCATTTTGTAAAAGTGCTGTAATCTTGGCAAAGCCAGCCAGCCAGCTCTGGAAACCAGCTGGCTGGCCGGGCTCATGTAATCAGCTCCTATTAGACCGTAACCAAGAGGACATCGTACTTCAGTGTCGTCATGGGAAGAATCCTTCATGCATTTTGCTCCTTACTGCTTTATGCAAAAAATGCTTAAAGTGCAAACACTAAAACCAGGACACCTAAAAGAAGCTTATCCAGTCACAACGTTTTTGAAAATAAAAGGTTGTCAAGTTTTTCTGCAAACGGACCAATGACATTCATAAATTTGAGGGCTGCTTCCTGAGAGGTCAGGTAAGTTCAAATGGTTTTGAAGTTTTCAACGGTTGCATAGTTGAACTTTGAATTTTATTGGTCCATCTGCAAAAAAAAAAAAATTCATTCAGAATCTTTTGTTTTCAAAAAACGTCGTGATTGGATAAACTTCATCCAAATGCCCGGTTCGAGTAGTCGCACTGTAATTTGATATAAATAAAAGCAAACTACAAGAGAATTGTGCAGTTAGTTGTAGTCTAGTGACGGTACTTGAAATGACTGACGTTCAATTGGCCTATTGAGTAACAAACTCTCGAGGCAAAGATAATAAAAATTTAAGTTTTTGTAGAGACGGAACTATTCCGTCATCAACGCAAAATTTTCGTTAAATATATGGCGCCATTGACAGACTCCAATTAGCCAGTGAGCCTGCAAAATCACTACTTAGAGTACCTGAAATTTCAATACTATCAAAATATTCCTTTTTAGGGATACTGTCGTTGGACTGCTCGGATTATTTTTCTAAATACGGAAAGTCCTATATAGCAGCATCCTATGTCAAGTTTATCGAAAGTGCTGGCGCCCGTGTTGTGCCAATACGGTATCCTTTTTAACACTCACACTACATAATAGGCGCGGCGGGCTGGAACTGTCAAATTAAATACCAGTTATTAACCGCCAAAAGTGAGGCCATTACAGGGAAATCTCAGACCTAGCCCTTGATGTTTTGACGAGCGATAGCTCCTGTAATAACCTCACTCTCAGCTATACAAGTGGTATGTGTAATGCGACGCGAAAAGACAAACGACGGCAGCGCACACTGTAAAAGACTTATTATAAGAGGATTACGCAATCTTATCCTAAAACTACCGAACATAAACGGGGGTGACCCACAGGTCAGCAAATATTTCCGAGGTTGATTATTGATTGTAGCAAAACGTTTATCATACGGAAAGGAAAATGATGCGTACTTTTGACTACCAACTCACGAATACACCACTTTTTATCAATAAGCTATTCTCAGATAAGCTAAAAGAACATTTATGAGCTGAAAACCTTCCTACTTTAACTGTATAAGTTATCAACGTATCAGAAACATAGCAATTTCCTTAACAAGCCTATGAAGTATTGATTCTTCTAAAGAGGAGCTGGAAGAGTTGTTCAACTCTGTAAATGGGTACGTAAAAATGAAAAAGCAATAAAATTGATTTCATCATATACTTAAATTTTAAGTAATAACATTATGATTATAGTCTAAATTTTCAACTATATAAATCAATTATCCTCGGATACGAGTCGTTAAAGCCAAGTGGAAAAAACAATAGAGCGTTTTCACGTGACGTCACGGCGGCCATATTGGTGTTTCAAAACAATGAAACGGCGGCCATGTTGGGGTCCCAAACCAGTCCTGTGGGAGTTGTAAACGTTTTCTTTTTTTCCAATAAATTTAAGTAAATTCATAGATGCAGGCCACGCGAGTGAAAAAGCTCTATAGCAAATGGGCGGAACAAAAAATTGGCAGAATCTTTTGAGTTTGTTAGGTTCTGCTTTAATTTATTTATGATAGTGTTCAGGTAATAGTGTCTGTATGTACTAAACTTTTTTTCTGTTTTAGGCGGACATTGTAAAGGTATCAATGGCATTTTGTAAAATTAGTAGCTGTAAATTTAGAAGTGTGCAATGCAATCTGTTGGATGTTCAGTGTTTTTAGTCTTGTAGTGGGTTTACCTAATTCATATTTAGTTGTATTCATTTTTTAAGTGTGAGAAACTAATAAAAGTTTTAACATTACATCGTTGGATATTTTCTCTCACAGAGTTTTGTTTCCCGGAGGAGGTGCAAGCCTGGCTGACTCTGGTTATCTTACGACAGGAAAAATTCTTTACGATCTGGCAGTAAAGGTACGGTTAATCTGGTAATTCCCCACGGAGTGTATTTCCCCTCCGCGATCCTGGAGAGGGAAACGGGATGGCTTAATCTGATAATCTCACTATTTCTAAAATTCGTTATGTGCTGGCAATAAAAGTAGGATATAGTAAATTATCTACTTATCCGTAAAGATGTTGCTCCCAGGGAGTATATTTCCCGGTTGGGGTGCAAGTATGACTGACTGTAGTTATGATCAGTTATCTCAGTAGAGGACAATTCTAAATGATTTTGCAGAAAAGGTAGGGTTCGGTCACTTCTCTTTCTTTGTGTCATGAAGAGGTGTTCCACGAAATTTACTCCTCCTCTGGGGGTGAAACGATAACCGATCCTGGTGACATGAGAAGGATAGGATAAGTAAGAAAACCCTGATGCCGGAAAAGTCTGAAGTCTGTCGCCGCCTTTTTTTTATCCGTGGGTCGGGGGTTATTGACTTAGACGATCATCCCACTCAAATTGGGTGCATTGGACGACGTTCTAAATCTGTCCATGCCCTGGTTTGGTATCAACCGGTCGAAGAGCTCTTCCACTTACAAAGTCGTTTACATCTGGAATTCACTTCCACCCGAGCAAAAGCTTTCCAAGTTTACACCGACGATTAGGAATATAGCATTAATATTATTAACTATGTTAGATATCTTTAGTTCTTATAATGATCATTATCTGCAGCTGTTTTAAGGATGTACTAAGTTTCGTAATAATTTGCAGATAATTAATATACTTCACGTACGTATTTTGAACAAGCTTTTAGCTCATTAGACGGTCGCGTTAAGTGGATAAGTAAACGATTGATTGATTAAATGATAAAATGAGTGATTGATTGAATGATTGATTAATTAATTGGCCGATTGAATGAATGATTGACTGAATCAATCATTGATTAATTGATCGAATGAATAAAGGATTAATTGATTGATTGAATGCATGATTGAAAGATTAATTGATTGATGGTAGGATTGATCGATTGATTGATGCTTCGACACTAGGCCTGTGACTCTGGAGACAGATTTCCGCTGTGGGGAGCTTGTCTTGGGTTTGAAATGTTAAACGTTTTAACAAGCGACAAAGACCAGGACGAAATACTAACATCGTGTGACGCCGAGAACTATTCCATACCGCTGGATTTTACATCAGGTAACATAGGTAGCAAGGCTAAGGAACGGTTTTAAGTATGTCAGGTTTGTACTTCTCTTACAGTCGAACCTCCACGTACGACCACCTCCCATAAACAACCACCAATCCAAAACACCAAAATTTTCACAGTCAAAGCCTTACAGTTGGAACCTCTAGTGAATGACCACCTCCTGTCAGCAACCGCGACCCCTTTTTACGGGAGGTGGTCATTTACAAGAATCCAACAGGGTTAGATTCTTGTAAACGACCACCTCCCGTAAGCGACCATTCAGTCTTTACATTTTGGGTGGTCGCTTACGGGAGGTTCCTTTGGTCATGATCATTTATTAAGGTGACTGAAGTGGAGACGCCATACTTATTTTCGACACCTCATGATTATTACACAACCCTTCACTCCTGGAAGGTCAAAAGGATAAAAGTTTGTTACAAGTGGAAAGTGCTTCTCGTTTACAGGCACTTTACTCAAATAATTAAGAACAAATAATCCAAACAGTACATAACACGATTAACAACCCAACCTGCAAGAGGCAACCAGTTGGCTGTTTACATGACTAAGCTAGGATTTAAACTCTGGGCGAAACAGAGAAAATACAGCAACTGGGCGGAAGGACTCGAACCCGGAGCCGCCAGATGGTGAGTCCAACGCGCTGACCACTGAGCGATGCGACCTTCTCACTTCTCTGCTGGAAGCGCACATTATTAAAATGCGAAACATCAGAGAGAGAGAGAGAGAGAGAGAGAGAGAGAGAGAGAGAGAGAGAGAGAGCCAGTTGGTCAAGGAGTATAGAGTTTAGCAGCTTAGCACAGTGACAAGGGTTACGCTACGTTTTCATATAATTTTTTAACTATTAGTCACTTACAGGTTGGTTGACAAAAAAGTGAAGGCTGAGAACTCGATCAGCGATTGGAAAATGGGACATATTGCTTTTGTTTCATTATAGATGCTTGCCACAGCAAAATGTTTCGTTCAGCACCTGCAGATATCATGAAAACCCTCAAAGAACAAAATGTTACTTTGAACAACCACATAAAATGTATTCCTGTAGAGGTAGGTACCAGACAAAAATGTTTTTGTGATAATCCTGTACAGCCAAACAACACAAGTAGATTAATCATGAATTAATAATAATAATAATAATAATTCTTTATATGTAGAAGACGTAGAATTTCAGTGATTGCTAGTTATCCATGCCAGAGGCTCTCGTTAAAAATACTCGACAAATTTATAAATCATTAATATTTAAAAAAATAGAAAACTAATAATACAAAATAAAAACCAGTTCACATAAGAATCTAGCATAACCCAATATTTTAAAAAACTGAGTTACGCTAGATAGCATAAATGAGGAAAGTGTTCATACCGTATTTATTCGAACAAACGCCCAAACTCGAATTAGCGCCCACCTCGAATAAGCGCCCATCCTAAAGGTAGAAAAAGTTAATAAGCGCCCAACCTCGAATAAGCACCCACCCCTCCTCCTCCCAATCAAACTCAAATAAGCGCTCACCCCCACCCCACCCACTTGAGTGAATAAATTCTAATAAGAGACTTCCCCGAGGACGGAGCTTTCTTCAGAGTATTTTACAGAAACCTTGCTTTGCTACCTCTTCGCGTTTTGGTATTAGCATTTATTGTTTTGTTGCAAAATAAACACACTTCACTTGCTAAAAATGGTGAAAATTTAATAAGCGCCCAGCCTCGAATAAGCGCCCACTCTCAAAGTCCAAAAATTTAATAAGCGCCCAGGGCGGTTAATCGAATAAATACGGTAATCCGTCTCTAGCGGGAAAACGACCATTAAAATTTGACGGGTTGAGTCACGCCACTGCCCCGCATAAATTAGGAATTACTTGTTTTCCAAACTTCAGAACTCGAATGAGATCAGCGATGTTTAGTCACGAAAAATGGAGGCATTTTGGGGTAGTATAAAGTGGTAAACTTGTCGAAGCGATATACGGTTGAGCTGTCTGCAGAGCAGCTAGCCAAGCATGAGTGTTGAAAAGTTGCTAACCGAAGAGTACGAACAGAAATTGACGGTGTACCTGTTGTTTACTTCAGTTCAAGTCTTGTATTTCCTCCTGAACGCCATTCAGCTATATGAACTACGTCAAGAGCCATAATAGGACAGCTGTAGAAATTGTAGAGCGTAATAGGGCAGCTGTCCTATTATGCTCTACAATTTCTAGCAAGTTGTCTCCGGCTTCAGAAGTCAAGTGCTTTTGTTCAGTTTCCTCTGCTTGAGCTTTTTAATCTAGACAGGATGCAAGTCTTGCATCAGCACTCTGGCGATTTTTCTTACTAGACAGAAAGTGAATCTTTTGCGAAACTAAACTAAAGAAAACCATCAGAATTCGCTCGGCAAATGAGCGTGTCTTGCATAAGTTAAAATTTTATGTGTCTGTTCTCCTATTGCTCATAAAAATCAGCCAATTAGCGCGCGAGAAATAATTTAGTTATTGTGAAATAGTATATCACTCCCTCATTTTGGAAAAATTGAGGTGGCAAAACAACAACCTCGTCCCCAGGACTTTTAGGTTTGCGAGACACAGATTAAACATGTTCAATACCGAAAATTCCGAAAGTAAGCCCCTCCAAATATAGGCCCCCCAAACTCGTAACGCAAAAAACTCTCCGTTAAGTCGCCCCTCCAAATATAAGCCCCCTGGGGAGCTTGCACTTGGAAATTGCCCTCAAATACAGAGTGAATCGATTTTGAAACGCAAATTTCTCTCCGTACTTTTGAGCCCCTCCGAATATAAGCCCCTCCAAAAATAAGCCCCTCAAAAAGGGCCTTTGAAAAATATAAAGTCGTTTTTTTGCAGAAATTCTGGGCAGACAAGAAAATTTCTGAATTCTTTTATGTTCTTTCAACTAACAAAGACAGAAAAGGCTTGGAATTTATCTCCACCATTGAAGGTACAGTAACAAAATAACGACTCCTACAGTCACTACTGGATTTGAGATTCCAATTGAATCCGTGCGAGGTTGGTCTTCTATCGAGAAGACGTTTTAGTGGGAGAATATAGAGAGGGTGGATGTACAGGCGGGGTTTTAGCATGTGCTTTAAACAGATAAGTGGGGGGGGGGGGGGGGAGAAGGAAAATACACCATTCCACGATTTTTTTCAACTTTTAACTATGACCAGGGCCCAGTTGTTCGAAGGCCGATTAGCGCTTCAAAAGTAGTTTCTCGGATAATCAGTTTTCTCTGTTATTTTCAGAGCATCCAATCATCAACTTATAGACAAAAAGAATTAAAACTGAAATGCTTTTTAAGCTTTCAAATCTGAATTCAAATCTCGCACTAACAATAGGTTATTTTAACCCAGCTTTGAACAATTCGGTCCAGATGGTTAAATCAGTCAAGTTACCAAGTTTAAGAGTGAGTTATTGCAAACTAACAAAGATATAGCTTCGCGAAGTCGAGTCTTCACAGACGCTTGAATGGTAGGGCGCAGATACGAGTAGTGACGCCCACTCAGACATTTTAGGCGGGAAGCACTTTCTTGCTAGATGTCATGTGACCTTGAAGTAACCAATCGGGGAATGGGCGTTCTTGTTCATTACATTGCGCGTTCTTTTTCATTACAAAACCACAGGTAAGAAGTATCCGTTTTTTGGGACCCAGTGGCATCCGGAAAAAAGTCAGTTCGAATGGGAGCCTAAAGAAGCCATTGATCATTCTCCAGATGCCATTCGCATAGGGCAGTACATGGCCAACTTCTTCGTCAATCAAGGTATAAATAGTAACACACCTAGCATATTCTTCTAACTTAAGTTTCACGCAAAATCATTTTCCCGCCCGCGACATCGAAACCCGCACCCGCGACTTTCGACTCGCATCCACGACATCCAACTCGCACCCGCGACTTCCAACCCGCAACCGCGACCCGCGAACATTAGTAAAACTCCATTCTTACAGTCTGTTTTCGTAAGATCCACTCTCACGAAGGACTTTGCGCGACTTTGTCTCTCAAAGTGGTAAAGTCGTGAGCAATTATAACCAGGAACGAACTTGTCTCTCACCGAAACATCCCGCTTATGCGTCTTCTAGCTCGAAAAGCAATGATGATGATGTGAGCGTTTTTATCAGTTAAGATACACTCGCATGCTTTAGGCTATAGTTTTAGATTGAGTTGGGAAAATGATTGGGGTGGACTCAACTTGATTCGCAAAGGAATGTGTCTGCATATTAAAGCTATAGCGCGAGGTGATAGCTATCTTTGGGGACGGGAGAGTGAGTATAACTTTGGAATTACAGTGCAGTTGTATTCTGTATTCTCTTCTCAGCTCGAGGTAACACGCACAAGTTTTCCACTGAAGAGGAGGAAGAGAAGGCGCTTATTTACAAGTACAATCCCACCAATACTTCAGAGTATTCCACATTTGATCAGTGTTACTTTTTTCAATAGTTTTCTACCGTTTGGCAGATACACTGTCAAGGCAAGGAGCATGGAAAATGTTTGTGGCATTACATATGGGGAGGCTTTTAATCAAGTGTGGGCAAAAAATTTTCTAGAATTTCCTTTAATTCATTTTCACTGTGGTCGAGTGTTAAAATCACAGCCATAACGCAAAATGTATACCACAACTTGAAACCACGAACGAGGGTGCTTTAATCTATCAAAATCCATCGTCAAACCTTTCTGTCCTCAGGGTTAGGCAAAACGTCCCTAGCTCCCGGACTATAAGGATTTTAATCAAAGCTTAAGGCTTGTGCCTTTTGCAACAGCTAGCACCACATTAAAATGCTTTGGACTGAATGAATTCATATCTCGTGGTTTACTTGCATCCTTGGTTCAAATTTATATTACTTTGTAACGGGTACATCGTAAAGTGTGATAATAAGTTCTAGACAAGGGAAAGTAAAACTGGATACTAAGATTAAACTGAACTACAAAATGGACAAACTCTAAACAAGAAAGAGAACTTTCTGGCGCGGAATTATATGCATTACCACAGGAAAGTACCACTTATTCGATAAACAGTTGAGATAAAATCAGTTTTAGTATTCGTCTGTGGTGACTTTTTTTTCATCGTATGAGAGGCAAAAGGGCAAAAATGGGTAAGGGTATTACAGACTTACAGGCTTAGGGCCCCTTGGGCTTACCACAGAAGAGTACACTAGTTTTCTTAGTCTCAAGTATGCTAACCATTTGCATAAATTTGAGCTTAACATAATGACACAACTGTAAACATTTGTAATTGCGGTCGACGAAAGAGCCCGCCACCTATTCTTGGTCAGCGGCACTTTTTTCATTGTATAGCGAGATTTTTCTCGATCTGTTCACATTCCTCTGTTGTACCGACTAATATGCATGGTATGAATGGTATGTTGCATCGAAGGCCCTTGTGTTGAGTTCAAGGTACGTCTGATGTCACAGTACAATCACTAGAATGCACATTCAAGTGTTTCAACAATCATTATTACACATTCGATTCGGCACACGTAATTCAGGTACACAAGTACTGCACTAAATGGGCGACCTTTCGATTCGCCTTGCCGGCCTAGAATCTATTTACCCAGGAAGATAAAAGTAGAGCCTGATCTCAGCTTAGTGCGGTACAAGTTTTCGGTAAGATACGAGCGTTAGCAAAATCTAGAGATCGATGTAAATTATAAAGTTTATTCAGATTTCACTACAGTGCATGGTTTTTTAGGGCTTTATATTTTTATAAGTTTTCAAGCATGTTGTGTCGCCTGCCATCCGAAAGAGTTAATAAGCTTTGAACTCCGGTGGTAATTTAACTGTTTCATTATTTTGTATCGCATATCAACGGCCTTTGGTCATTGAACACGGATTGAATATTCGATTGAATAACAAGACTTCGTGTATGACTTCATATCCGCATAACCTGTTTCAATGTATCTTTGCCGGCGAATAAAATACAAACGTCTTTTCTCGCTGATCGATCGAGAAATATTGCAGGCTAATTGTATCTAAGCAACTGCAAATAAACTTGTTGAATTAAATAACTACATGAGTCTTGTTTATATAACCCGCAGTAAAGGCATTCACCTACGTATGAAGGCGATTTCCCCCACACTTCCTAGCCAATGGCTACTGCTAGTTATTAACCTGGAAATAACAGTTTTAGGTTTCCCCTCCATGTCATTCATTTATCAAGTTTTTATTGGGTGTGAGGAAGGTAAACCTCGGTCGTTATTATGGCGTAAAGGCGTGAATAGTGTGTGCGCATGCTTTGTGAGATCCTTACTATAACGTAATGATCCCGTTTGAGCCTTCTTCGCATGAGATTCGGTCATTTGCTGTTTATCCCCTTGAAAAAACAACAAGTCAATACAGTGGCTGTTAAGGGGCTGTTTACATGGAGGTGGGGGACCCCAGGTAGGTGATCCCCACTTAGGTGGGGTAACCCGCCTGTCAATATAATCTTTCAATCAATCTGTCATGTAAACGTGAACAAATTGAAATGAGAGGTTATATAAACAGGCAGGTTACCTCACCTAAGCGGGTTACCTAACCTACCTGGGGTCCCCCATCTCAATGTAAACAGGCCCTAAATTTCCCGCAAAAAAGACGCGTGGCACGCGGCAAGTACTCCTGGGTAGCAACCTTATGGGAGACCATTTTTACCTCGGTAAGTAAAACACCACGATTAATACGATTAATATATCATCAGAAGGACAACTCGCCCACACAAGGCCGGGATTTAGAGCGTTTAAACAGAAAAGCTTGAAATCATGTTATCTTTAATTTTCAATAAGCACCTACAAAAACAAGATAGCGACAACAGTAGTAGTATCTGGAATCTACTAATGTTAGTTCAAAATATGACAATTTCATACTTTAAATAAAGCGTTTTTAGTTACAAGAATGCGCTGCATGTCTTAAATAAGCTATAATTTATACCTCACTTGAAGAATTTAGCTTTCAAAACAACTGGCAACGATAAATTTTCCTAAACAAAATCAAACTACCGTGAGTACGTGGATTTGAAGAATTTTATGAAAAGAATTTAAAATATTCTTCTGGCGTAAAGTTACAAAATAGAATTTTTTAAATCACCAGCATCGCACCCAAAAACGGCTGTATAACGAACCGTTTTGGTTCAATCAACTGTTAATTTATCAATCTTTTGCGAGAGTTTAATAATCGATTTGTGTGCTTTTGGTTCAAATGGGTAAAATGTAACAATGCCAGCTGTATACTTTTTCAATACCAGGGTAAAAAACCCTTAGATTTTGTGACTCCTTCTGTCTAAAAGTTTGTTTAAGAATAATAAAAATATTAAATATGTTACACGTAAACAAGTTTCAAATAGCCCGCCTTGCGTTCGGTTTAATAAGCAATAGACCACACTTTCTATGGGTTTACCGGCGTGATAACCCACGCGGGATGTTGGGAGAACACGAGAAAAGCTTGTAAATCACGAGCCGAAGGCGAGTGATTTACAAGCTTTTCGAGTGTTCTCCCAACATCCCAAGTGGGTTATCACGCCGGTAAACTCATAGAAAGTGTGGTCTATTGCTTTTATAAAGTAACTTTTAGTAGAATGGAGTCTTTTAGGTAAAAAATATGGTTTTAGTACCGTGATCAAGTCATGTCTTCTCTCTAAAGTCATCATAAGCCAATCATGACTCACGATTTAATAGCGCCGAACTTTCTCAAAACTCAGTTCAGTCAAACAACAAACAGCAGCACTTCAAAACAGGAGTTTTTGCACTCATTATATGATAACTTATGAAAGCTGTTTTACAGGAAAAGTCAACATTTATTCAAGCGAACGTACAATGAAAAAATACGTTCATGGTTTGTTTACTATAGAAGAAGAAATTAATTGAACATCAGACTGTACGCCGCTATATTTTGTTGAGCCGATCCGTAAGAATTTCGTTGTTACAGACGGACTGGCAGCTATTGTAATGGAGGACTTCATTCACATTTTACAAACCGCAGTGGTTTAAGATCTGTTTTCTGGACTTTATTATGATTAAGAAATGCTGCGGTAACGACGTGGCTGCATTTGCTAAGTTGTCGCATGTAACTTTTATATGCACGTACAGCGACCGATGGAAATATGTCAGTGGTGGAGAAAGGTTTCTTTGCCGTAGTCACATATTGGCGTTAATATTTGTCGATTTGTAAAGTCAGGTGGTTTGAGGTAGGTTATGGCATCCATATCACCGAATAATTTGTGCAAATGTTGGAAAAAACCAGCCCGAAACTCTGACATCTTTCATCATCGTTGGCAGCTTGTTTACAACCTACAGTGGCCGATTTTGTACCATATCTTGATCAGAGATCTCTTTTTGGAACAATTTCTTTCGTTAAGGAATTTAATTTTGACATAAAATAGATCAAGAATGCTAAAACTATCCGTTTTGTTGCTGGTTAGCACATGGTCAAGTTTTCCTGGAGACTTTCTACACCAGAAATTCACACAGTTGTTGTCATTCTCAGCGATTTGGCATCGTCATGAAATGTAAACTGCTTTCCAGCTTTGTACTTTATTACTTCTAAAGCTATGGCAGTAATAAAATGTGAAACCAACGCTTTTGATATTAAGAAGGGCTGGGTAAGTAACTTGTTCTTTTTTTTAGCCTTTCTAAAATCATTGTTTGCAGATCGATAGCCGGTTTTGTTTATGGCTCGTGGTCCGGATGCCTTTTTCTATGGGTTTACCGGTATAATAAACCATAGGTTTTTGACCAATCAGATCACGCGTACTATCTCAGTTATTTTATAACAATACATAAATACTACATTATTTACAATACTGTCACTTGTGCAAAATATCTTCTCTATCGTATAAATTAGTCAATTGTCATTTCAAAATTCTAATTTAAATTAACTTTTACCTCAGTTTTATTTAATTGGCTACTTCCAATTTTCAAATAATGGAGATCAGAAGCGGCTAAAGACACTTCTCCGAGCTCTCAGCTCAAAAACGAATTTTCACGTGAGTTTCGAAGGCCAAACCTGGCCAACCAAAACAGGCAAAGAAGACACAATCAACCAATCAGAACGTGAAGCCAACACGGGTAGCCCGCGACAGTGGCGGGAAAACACTCGCGAGAACCTCACTTTGTTTTCGGATTGGTTGGCAAAATGGCCCTTGTAGGAGTTATTGGGATACGGGGTATTTATCTAAAATACTAAAGGAATACGGAATATAAATGAGGTCCAGGATATCTACCTAATAGTTAGCTTCCAAAATATTGAGCATCAAAGTTCTCGGTTTTGGAAAACAAAAAAATATTATTAAAAAGTGTAGAATTTATAACAGTATGAAAGGCGACAATATATAAAAACGACTGTTATAAACTCGACTGTTTGTATTTTCTGTAAGAAAGGACAATATTGCCCCACTCCCCCCTTCCCCGATAATGGTACACAAAATGATAGTATCAGTATCAAAAGCTTGCATGACGGTTGAGCCTGCGGTGCAACCTTTTTTTAAAAAAAGGCAAAGGATGATTTTGAGGGTTAAATAAGACAGAATTAGCATTTCCCCTGTCAAAATCGCTAGCAGCTGTAATAACAGCTGCGGAAAATGCAGGGATACACAGCGTCGGAATTATGGGGATAAGGGACATTTAAGCAAAACAAATATCGGGATGCGTGATGCCCGAGCTTTCCTTCACCCCATTACGGGGCTTCAGGTATTCAGCCAGTCAAAAAAGAGAGGCAATGCCGAATTAAATTAAAACCGAGTATCTTCGATACTCAATAGAAAATCACCCCATTCATACATTTTATAGATAAAACCGACACATTGCTTTATGTTACCAAAAACCGATTATTTTTGTTGTACACAGATCTCCGTTGACCTTCATTTGCGGCTGCGGTGGCGACTTTTTTATGAGCTTGCGAGTTTTCGTTGCTATTTTGACGTTTATATCCATTCAATTCCCTCTCAGCTTTCTATGAAAGAACAATACCGGATAAAATTAAATAAAAGATTGGCTGGCCTGTCAATAGTCCGAATTTAACCGTTTCACGGTTTTGTTTTGTTTTGTTTTTTTTTTTCATTTGACGGACCAGTTGACGAAAATCCGTCGACACCGCTTTAAAATCAGTAACGTTGCAAAGTTTGAGAGTAACATGTTGAAAGCTGACGTAGATATGGCTCCGCATAAAGGTAAAATTTTACAGATGTCTGTACGGTGGGGTGGGGTAGAGTAAGTTTCCCCCACCCCCATCCCCACCCCCACCCCCAACTAACGTGTCGCCGTCTCCTCTCCCCGAAGAAGAAAAAAAACGGTGCGAGGGACCACCCCTACCATATGAACGTATATAAAATTCCGCAGTTTTGCAGAGCTATATCTTCGCTCGTTTTCGGCATATCATTCTAACAGGTGGGAAGTATTAACAGTTTACTTAATACAGCGTCAATGGAGTTCGCTAATTGGTGCATGTCAAAGGTTAAAAAAAAAACTTAAAGTGAATAGTCTGTCGGTGCTCGTAACTCAGTCTTTTTCCGTAATCGTTTAGAGGCGTACCATGCTAACTAAGAGAGTTAAATGGACTATAATTTTGAAGCGGTTTTCTTTATTTCCTCTCGTTATTTACTTTTCGCGATTCAAGGGCGGAACCTAAGCACAGCGTGTGTCTCGACAAAGATTTTTGTCATTCTTTTCCCTTTCTTGGCATTTTACCCTTTATTTGCAAAGTTGACCCTTTCCTACAAGCTTTGCGAGTTTCTACGAGACACGTTTTCCTCACTAATAACATTGACAAAAGTATCTAATATTTTTGACATACCTTGTAAAGAGCTATGAAGTCGATGAAGGCTTTAAAGAAATCCGACGGTTCTGCAACTCGAGGGTTTTCAGCGAATAACGTACAGACCTGCGCGTACACTTCTTCCATCTTACGGTAGCGCTCTGTGAGACGCTGGACTTTCTTGAATGCTGCGTTGTAGAACGACTGAATGAAACATTGTGTCAAGGAAGCAAAACAAATCTTGAAAAGGAATTTGGGGTAAGTACGCGTTCCCAATAGTCAGCTAAGTCTGGCACAGTGCTATTTGTTTTACGTTTCTATGTTATTTTTACCAGCAGATTTGAATTTTGTTTCTTTTCACGCCAAAAAGTGAACCTCTTAGTTGAAGACACATCTTGCACTGATTGAAAGACTTTTTTCAATAACACCGCATACAAAATAGAAATAAAAACGGCAAATGCTAAATTGTAAAACAGAATGAAAAGTATAAAATGCAAAATGCGAAAGGCAGAATGAAAGTTATGCAAACTGGAGAATACAAAAACTTGACACACAATACTACGTACAAGTGGTGTACTAAGTTCAGTGACATTACATAAGGATACAAAGATAATATAGTTGTCTGGCTGTTTGTCTCTCTCAGTCTTAGTCAGGTCCAGGCCCTTTCGCAATCCCTGCACGTCAGCCGCCAGTGTTTGCATGGACACTGGTGAAGAAAAACAGTTAATTAGTCGAAAAGAACTAACAAACTAACAAAACATCGAGTTGTCGGCAAATGACAAACTGGTGATTATGGTTTGCGGTTTGCGCTCTATCCGACAAAAATTAAAATATAATGCAAATCTATGGGAAAGTAATTACAGTTCCCTCACGTTGAAAGCGTTGTAAAGGTGACAAGGCCATATCTACCGTTTGCTTTGTAGTGTACAATCGATGCCATGCATCAGATCTGAAAACAATTTGAGGCCTTCCAAACGAAGAAAGAGAGTCGCCAAAACGCTACGGTTTGAAGTCTGTTTTTTCCCCCTAATCGTTCGTTTCAAACTATTTTGTTATGAGAATGATATCGTAATTAATCAATTTTAAATAGTTCTTGAATACTGAAACACTTTTGCGCAAAATGAAATCCTAAACAACTGGTGAAGACTTCTTCACAAAAACTTTAGTAAACATGAGCCTCGAAAGTGTATGTTTCGTGAAAAATTGTTTCTTCGTAAGAGAATCCAATCTCAATAAATTATTGGCAGGCGATTCCTTTAGATCGATAGCTAGGTCTAAGAGTATATGGTTTAGAGAAAGTTATCACTCTTTCTCTTGTACAGATAAAACAAATTCGGAATGATCTTCACCTGTAGTTGCTCCGTCAAGATAAAGTTCCTCGGCGAAGTCCTGAAGATCAGGAAACCTTTTCTGTACAACGCTAACAATGTAGCTAAGAAACGTTTGTTTTCTGTCTGTCGTACGAGTGTCTTCCAACTGCAAATTAGAACAACTGACCTATCAGTGGCATCAACTGGTGGACACACAACTTAACCCATGGCAGAATGGGCCACTTTCAAAGAAAAAAAACGGTGAAACCTTTTCAAAACGGTTAAGTGCAAAACCTTTCTTGTGAAAATGAGGCTTATTTGTATGAGAATTAAAAATCGTTTTCATATCAGTGGCTTTGTTCTTAGCCTCGCTTTGAAATAGAGGCTTGGGGCAAGTCGGTCAAAACCGTAAAAACAAAAACAGTAACACAGGAAAGATGTGCTGTTCAGTAGCTTTCATTAGAATGGTCACACTTTAGGATTTCATCCACAGCTTGAAAGTTAGAGCCACCTTGTGCAGCGTACTAAACAGTACCACAATAAACTAGTGGTTAGTAGCTAGCTTTCAATTGAATGGTCACTCAGAAATATTTACCCCCATCAAAGACCTCAGACATCCTGATGTATGAATAAATCAACATCCCACCTTGTTAAGAGATTCCAGTTTAAATCCATAGGCAACCCCTCTTCTGCCGCTGTTCATGTAGTTCCCATATATCAGTATTAACTAAAAACCAACAAAAATTGAAAAGTGTTACAAATGTGCCGTTTTGCGTTTAATGTAATTCAGGCACTAACATGCAGCAAGATGTTTCCCGCTGATGGAGACCAAAACGTTATGAATGCCGTTGACATGGTATTTCTTTAAAAACTATGGTTTCTATTCCGCTTCCAAGGAAAACAGTTTTATCACATGCTTCCAGCATCATCGTCTGTGTGTCTGTGTGTTTGTGTGTGAGGGTAGGGGGGAGGGCCCCCCTTTTTTATAGGGGGCTTGTCTAGCAAATTCTCGGGGCCCAAAATTTTAATCCGGTTTTCCTTTTTTTTTTTTTCGTTCACAAGCATTTTCTCTCAAAATTTTCTTATTCTTTTTCGAGCATCTAGCCCTCAAATTGTACACAAAAAGAATTAAACTGAACTTGCCTTTTTAAGCTTCTAAATCTGAATTTAAATTTCGCACTAATCCAGGTTTATCTCAACCCAGCTTTGAACAGCCCGGCCCAGATTAGCAGCAAGATTAGTTAAAGCGACTTTTTCATGAAATGAATTCTAGCGAATATTTGTTTGACTTGTAGCCCTGGGAAAAAATCTTTACCTTGAACAACTTTTTAAGTTTAGCACTGTTGACAATCGATGTTGATGCTCGCAACACAGCATCCACTTGCTGAAAACAAACAGAAAATTCAGTTTCGCAGTTTAATGCATTCTGCACCGTCTTTCTGGAAACGTTTCCTTTTTTAACATTAACTGTTTACTTCAAGGTATCCTATTCAGAAGCTTACGCAACTGCTATCACTTTGGGACCTGGAAAAATTAGATAAATAACTAAGACTGTACAGTATAGAAACTACTACGGGTAAAATGTTTATCCCCGATCCAGCCGAGAAATTTGGTAAACAAGTGATTGTAAGTCCGTCCGTCCGCACCACGAGGCAACCAATATGAAATCTCACACCTTCTAGCTAGTGTAAGAGCCTGCAACCTGACATTGCACACCCATTTTGTGGCCAACTAACAGCTATTAAAACAGGGTATCCGCTGACCAGTATCATATGACCGTATCGCGCGCTCAAGCGTCGACCCATCGAGGTATCGTTTTTTTTTTTAAGTTATCCGCTGACAAGTTATTAGTTTTCGACTGATCGCAGGCTCAACCCTAAGTGGATTTCCTTGCAATGGTAGCAAGTATGTATATTGTTTGAAGTAAATTATAAATTTATTATCCACAGCTTCGCCTTTAGCCTTGGCTAAATCTATTTAGTATATACTAAAACAGTGGATAGCGTTTTTCGCGCGCTCTGATTGGCTACTCAATCAGTGAATATCCTGCACTGTTCACTGATTCACCTCCAGTTCCTCCGAGCGAGCGACGCCAAACTCGCGAAAGTTGTGAGCAAAATGCTTTCCCGGTTTGCTGCCGTAAACAAACAAAGAAATTTCACAACTAATCAAGCAAGCTGTTTCCGAAATACACGAAGAAGGTGACGAAGTTCGGATTGGAAGTTTGAACAGGTAAAGCTTCGTCTTTTTGACACGAATTTATCGATAAAACCGGTGAAAAAGTTTTTTGTTTACAAATGCAAATTAAGTTTAAGTCTTGCGTTACTTTATTTAGTTGAGTTGTTCATAAATAAGCTTAAAACTAAGTTAAATAATCTTTTTTTTATAAAAGAATTCACAACTCCTTTTGAAGAAATTTCCCCGCAAGAGCTAAACCAATGCCTTCAAAAGTTTTAATTGTCGGCAAGAAAAAGCGACGGCCGCGGCCGCCAGGTCATTACGCGCCAAAATTGTAAGCGTTGGCAACAGTATTTGAGTTAAAAATCACCATTTTTGTGCTCAATTATCTCACTGTTTTAGTATATACTAAAACAATTATTCACTTCAGTGTCGGTGGCTAGTCGTGGATATTTACCTCACTGCTTCGCAGTTCGGTAAATATTCACGACTAGCCACCTCCACTTCAGTGAATAATTGTTATATATTATCGTTTATATCGTAATGATTATTGTTACTTTACATTTTGCTTTTGCTTTACGACATTAATTTAATAACTCAAAATGCTCTAACAATAAAAACAACAAACTTACCGGCACGACAGTCCTCATCAATTCATCGAACACACCAATGAACGCCATGACACTCAGCTTAGTCTCATATCTCTCCACCTTGGCAATCTGTTTTTGGAGGGAAAGACAGTTGTTTTATGCTCGAGTAACCTTTACTTGACAAGTTTTGCCCGCTCGGTCGTGTCCCCATTGACGCAACCTTTTCTGCGCAAAAAAGTACTCTAAAGTGTCTAAAAAAAACTGGTCTGAACACCGTAATATGGTTCAAGTATGAGAGACGTTCCCTCGTACTACCAACAAGTTAATTACTCTTCTGATGACAGAAAAATTTAAAATCCCATTGGAAGTTGTCATGTCAGAAAAATCGATTTGACTGTTTTGTTTGAAAACAAACAAGTTAACATCAAATGAATTGTTTCTGATGAGTTTAAGTCTAAGATCAGTTGGATGTTGAACTCTTCACGTTTGAACAGAATTCGAAATTCCGAGAGAATAATTAATTAACTAGGAATTTTATTTTGAAAGTAAGTGCTGGCATCTGAGCTAGAAGACAATATGGAGAATACAGTTTGAAAATAAATAAAGTGAAGAAAATGAAAAGTGACACCTGGAAATTAGGGTGGGTAAGCCTTTTTAAAAGAGAAATATGTTATTTCTGTGTATAACCTGGTTTGTTTGTGATGTATACAGGGGGAAAGCCCTTCGAGTAAATTTCGAGAGTGCAAGCAAATGATTAACGAGGCCTGGGATTTTATAAATTACTTGTTTATATTTTTTAGATTTCTTTATTTGCCTATTGAAATAATTTCATCGAGGTCACGAACGGATAAGTGAGGAATCGCGAGGAAGACAAGATATTTTTAGGTGTTAGGTACAGTCGAACCTCGAACGAACCCCTATACAATGAAGTCCTCGGTATAACGAACGATTTTCTTTGTCCCGATAATAGTGAAATATATGAAAAAGAACCTCGACATACGAAACCTCGTTCTTCGCGTTTAAGTGGTTTTGAACTATATTCTCGTTGGGTGCCCCTGTATTGTAGAAAATAGTGTGCTGGCTCGCATAACGCTCGCCAGCAATGAACGGTCTAATATCACAGAATATTTATATGACTTATAACAATTTCCGTTTCAATTTTTTTTTCTCGTAGCCTTTTCAAAAAGTACTGTAGTTTGGTGCGATTGTAATATTAATTTTGCACTTTTCTTTTTGAGTATATTTTGTAATTTTTGCTGTTTGAATAAATGAATGTAAATGAAAAAAATAAAAATAATAAAAATAAAAATGGGAGATGTTCGCTCTGAGTTGTTGGCTCCTCGGCGAAGGAATACAATGGGCACTTACGTGTAGACTATGCAGACAAAACGAAAAGACACCACCTTAAGTAACCTTTTTTCTCCTTACCTCAAATAAGAACTGCTCGGCCTCAGCCAGCTTATGAAACTCATGGGCGTGTTGAGCAAGACCTGCAAGCTGAAAGCACAAGTTTCACATATCAAAAAAAAAACGAGACACACACACAAAAAAAGCAAACTGGTTAAAAAAAATTGACGGAAACATTTTCCAGAAACCTTACAGAGGATGACAAGGTCTAGTTAGCATGCGCCGCAAGATTTTCTGTGTCAGTCGGGGAAAAAGCCAAAAAAATGAGAGCGCGCGCTCTCGGCAAGGCAGACACGCATGTGCGAGTCTGTAAAATTTCGCGACTCTGTGTAGCAACATGTTCGCTCGCTTTTAACGTATCGCCTTCAACTTTGAAATTTTCCTAGTTTTAAGAGACCGTTTCCAGTAGTGTCAACGGATGTTCGTCAGCTGGTCTTTATAAAAACATGAAAAAGACCGTAAAAGGGTCTAAACCGTTCTCTCTGTGGAACTGTGTAGTATTTTGTACTCACCTCTTCCTTCGTGGGTACAAATTTAAGTAGTAATTCTGCGTGCTCTGGTGGCAGTTCAACCAAGTCACACTGGTCGATCAGTGATCCTATTGCTTCTGTGGAGTGTTGGATGCGGCGACGGGCGATCACTGAGTGACAAGAAAACGAAGCACTTGTAAAATCAATAGGAGACATCACTGTTTCCAAACATCGTTTTTGTTGTGAAAATTTGTGAACGAATGAAGCAATAGAATCTTTTTGTTTCATTGAAGAACCAATTCGCGTTTCACTGGTTGGCACATTAATATCAATAGTTGACGTACTCGTGAGTATCGCTATAGGCTTTTTAAAAACGAGGGTAACTGTAAATTCTAAGTCTGTAATGAAAATGACTACTTATTGATAGCTTAATTCCTCGTTTGTCCCTTTCATGACTTGCTTGTCCAAATAAAGCATTGTCTTGTCTTGTTTTGACCGCTTGATGTTGCCCTATAACTATCAGACGACGGTATAGTTTGGCTGTGCATTTGCAGTTATGGGCGCCTATTTTGGTTCCATACGTACCGAGGGGGCGCCGCGGCGCCCGGGGTTTATAGCGATGGGGGGAGGGGGGGGCGGGGGGGGGGGGAGGAAGGCGATAGATTTATCATCCCAAGGCTAGACTCGGTACATCTGAAAGCAAGATGGCCGCTGTAAAGGAAGGTGCTCTATCCTGACGATCTTACGGAAAAATAGGGGACTGTGAACAGTAAAACAAACCACTCCTTCATAATACGTGTACATTCCGTTCTCTTCCCATCTAAAATATAAACCCTACATATTCTACGCAACTTTCTTACCAAGATTTCTCGCCCTCTTTGGTTCGATAACTGTGATCTGTTCTGCGGCTCGCTTTACGGCTAAGATACAAAAACAAGACATCCGTTAATTATACATTGTTCATAGTCGAGAGGAAATTCTTTTCCAGGGCTGTCATTAGGAGCCGGTTGCCGGGGATTTCCCCGGCTACTTTCATTGGAAAATAGAAGAAAAAGAGAACCAAAAGAAATCCCTAGCTGTTTGATTGCCCGCCTACTTGTTGTATTTACCCGGCAACGTGAAATCTTAGTGACAGCCATGGAAAACTTTTCACTTGCCCGTAAGAGTAATAGTGATTTACCACCGGCGGCACAGAAAGAGGATGGCTAAACAGCTGCACTTACCTTTTAAAATGAAGTGATAGGTTTTACTTTTTTAGGTTTGTTTGTTTGCACTGTAGCTAACCATTAGCCGCGATGCTACCACACAAAAAGCGGCGTTCCATTTTACGAGAAAAAGCCCCAATTTTCTCCAGGCAGGTGTTGTCACAAACTGATAATGCAACTACTTTATCCATGGTCGCTTGGTTTGAATATTTGACTGCTAACCAGTACCAAACTCAGAATGCCACCCCCATGCACCCCCGACAGTGTGCTGCCTGTCTCTCGGTATTTCAACTAGAAGCGCAATTCAATGAATATTCATCGCACTGCACACATTAAATACTCGTTAAGTGCTGTGGTACTTGCCTTGTTCTTTCTTGGCGATCAGATCCTCTGAAGCTTCGTTAGCTCTCAACTCAAATTTCTTGTTAAAATCTCTAAAGTCTAGTAATTCCATAAGGTCTTCATCACGGATGTCCTACCAAGAACGGACAATCATTAAAAGAGTAAAATCACATATAATGAAGTCAAACATCCCCAGGGCATATGACAGTTTTAGAAGCAAGGATTGGCACAGTTAACTCGTACGCGGCCTTCTAAGCGAGAGGTCCCAGGTTCCTGATTCCCGGGTGTGTTCTCAAATCCTTGCATGTACCGTCTTCTTTCCTTTCCGAGTGGCTAAATACCGGTAGAACGGAGCATAGAGAGATAGGGTTAAAATGAGTGGCCTCATATAGTTTGGTCAGGTGACGACTATTTCGAGCTGCTGACGTAAAATAAAAAGACTTTAACTCTACTTTCGCAGCTATAGACGCAACTTTTGCAAGTGAGCTAACAAGCCAGGTTGTGATTGTGCTTTAGAAACTATCATTGCCAAATCGAAGAATAAAATGTCTTTTCATTTATCGAAATGGCAAGCACTCTTGACAGGTGGTACACAAATGCCGACAAATACTTGTTAAGGTTTAGTAGTATTGATACTGTCGTTGTGTGTCGTGTGTGCTGTGCGTGCGTGTGTGTTACTTGTGTATTGTTTTTTAAAAAATTGTAATGTCGGTAATGTATGTAAAAATTAATGTTATTATAGTAAGGCAAGAAATTGAAATAAACAGTGATTAAATTACAAAAAAAAACAAAAAAAGGTTGTGATTGGGCTTGTTATGGCATCGCTCTTTCGTCAAGAATGAAGAATGGCTCTGATTTCTTTTCAATACCTTTTTCAACAACATTACAGCGAGACTTATAAGTCTAGCTAAATCTAGCATTGTCACTCCACTTCAAAAGACGTACCTGAAAGAATAGGCTTGCATCTGCCTTTGATGATATAGGAGTCCAATTGAGCATGGGGAGACGTACGCCATTGGCACCTACTCGCCGCCTCAACGACGCAGTCCCATCTAAAAATATATCACCTTTTGGATCAGTATAGGATCATAAAAACTTAACGGTTGCCCCTAGCCTCTCGCGCGTGGAGCTCCGTCAAAAAGACCGAAAAAGCCAGTTGCACACTAGTGTTAGTCACTATACATGTATATAGTTTACCTTGCCTGTAAAGAAGCGGCAAACCAAAGAAATTGAAATTCGCGTTAATTTCATAAAGCGTTAATTTCATATGATAAAGTAAGGGGGCAGGGCTGAATCGCTCTTGCTACGCTTGATTGATAAGGAAGTTTTAGCAGAAAGGGTAAAATTAAAAATGTTCGGAACCGTTTGCGATTTATGTCGGCCTTCAATGTGTACAACGACGTTTCCCGAGAAACCGGGTTCAAGTTCTTTTCTTCCCCTTGAGCAATTTTTTGCTGTGTAACCGCAAACATGAAAGTGTTAAAAACCTAGAGCGAACCCAACAAAAGCTATTTTCCCAAAAGGAGCTTTGGGGAAAAGGTCTAGTGTAACCTCAACTATTAAATCAGATACGACAGATTGCGAAGTGAAAATGCCCGTACAATTTCTGTGCCATTTGTTGAACCGTTTATCCATTGCCTTCTGCAGTCTACTTTTGCAAGACAACTAATTTACTTCCACTGAAAACAGTAAAAAGACAGTTTTTCAAATGGTACGGCTAATTTCGGTTCAAGTCAGAGGTACTTCTGGGGTAGTTTCAATCGGACCGGACTTGCTTTACAATTTTCCGTAATCTGACACTTGTGCGCCGCTTTTGACTGAATTAGCGAACACTTATAGCAAAGCATAGGAATTATGAGCTAACAGGAAACCATTGTTATACAAGATGTCACTCACTTTCAGAATTTTAATGGTTAGAAGAAAACTTATCCAAATACATTAAAATAAATTCACTACATAAACTTACCAATTTCAGGGGGAGGGGGTGGGGGAGGAATCAAACGACCTGTGAAATAGTAAATGATAAAACATCCATCATTAATGCTGACTGAGCGACATAATAAGAAGAAAAAGAAAACAAATAAATTTTAGCTCAAAAGCCAATATTCTAATAGGCACTCTTCTTAACCCTTTCGCCCATGAAGCGCACTTAGGGACTTGTCAGAAATTAGCAGGGGGGGAGGGGGGGTGGGAATTTTAAATTTGGGTTCGGAAATGAGGTGACCCATCCCTGCAATGGGAGTGAAATTTGCTAACCCTCCCCTTGACCTTGGCCTAAAATTTCATGACCCTCCCCCTCATGTATAAATGATAAAATCTAGTTCTTTCAATACACTAGGGTGAGTCAGTATTATGAAAGCTCAAAATATATTTCTAATCTGTTCTTTGTAATGCCATATGCATACATTTTAGATGACAGCATTAAGAGTCAGACTCTGATTCTGACAACTGATCACTCAACTCTCCTATTTCTCCCAGTATTTTTACACAATAAAGAACTTCTTCTTTCTTCTGTGGGTGAACCTCTACATGATCACTGAAACATATTTGCATGACCCTCCCCCTTTTAACGGCCCATTTTTCATGACCCCTCCCTTTTCTGCAGTCTCAAAAAGTTGTGACCCTCCCTCTGTTTCCACCCCCCCTCCCCCCTGCTAATTTCTGACAAGTCCCTTAACTGCCCGTGCAGATCCACGTCCCTTCTACCGCTTGTGACGTCATACGTTTTTTAAGGGTCAAGGACAGCTTTGTCCGCTAACTTGTGCAGAGTAAAGAGATCTATCCGAACCATACCAAAATGGGCTCGATTCAGTCGAGAAGGCCGGAGAAACAGGCAAAAAACCACGTAACATTGACCTAATAATTTCCATGAAAATCTTGTTCCACTTCCCACCTACTTTTTCTTTTAGGCAGTCCTAAGATCTTAAAAGCTTTCCCAAAAACATTTCCCTCCAAAATGTAGCCTACTAAATGCCAAGCAAACGACAAAAAATGAGGCAAGAAAAGCGAAAGAAGAGGGGAGGAGAGAAAGCGAAAAGTAAGTCAAGACTGCTGGGTCACTTTTAAACTCTAAAACTATCTTTTTGCTTTCTGCGCATGTCCGAAAGTCGCAAGCTAATATTTTGCATCTGGATCAGAAGGCCGCAAAGTGTACGACCTATAAACGGTTTATGTGGTAAGTTTTAGTTCTTTTTAGCAAGACAGTGACCAAAACCGCTCAGCTAGCATCAAAACGCGTTTTCTTCCAGGGGCGAATGGGTTGAAGAGTTTTGCTTGGGACACATGGTGAAAACAAAGAAGCAAACAGATCACCCATAGAAAACGATGAACGAAATAAACTGAGAAAACGCTTAACTTCTTTTATTCTTATGGTGTCTCTAATCTTTTTTCACGTCAGAATCCGCAAAAATTATCCGTTTGCTTCTTTCTTTCTAATTCTTCCTTTCTTTTACTAGTAATTATCCAAATCCTCTTATCTTCTTGACGTCACATTTTGCACTCCAGTAACGATTTTTAGCAACCATGAAGGCCACAGCAGCGAAAACATCGTTTGTGAAGTGAAGGTGATTGATTGTATCAAATATGATAAACACATACCATCTGGTGCTGGTGGGGGGACAGGTGGCGGAGGCGGGGCAGGGGGTGTTACAACTGCCGCTGCAGCTTCTGTGACACTGGTAATGAGATCACGGGGGATCTCAACTTGATCTGCTTCGTGCTTGACGTGTTTCTAAGCAGCAAAAAACTTCAAATTAACTGTTAAATTGAAAGCAATACATTTGCAATATTTAACAATTATTGAAAGAAGCCGAGTACAGAACAAGGAAGGTGTTGCTGCTGAGGAAGATAACGATAGCACTCTCCGAGATCCGCACATAGTAGAACCACGATGTAAGGACCCTCTATACATGTATATAATGAAGTCATAGGTATAAGGAACGATATTCTTCGCCCAAGTTGCAGTAATGGTAAAATGTAAGGAAAAGAACCTCGACACCAAGACGAAACCTGACCTCGTTAATAGCGAACTTACTTTTCCAGTCCCTTGGGCGTTCGTTATATCAAGGTTCCACTGTGATTCTTTTATTTTTCACTCAAAATAATTGCAAGTTCATAACATCCTTGAGCTAACCTTTTCGTAGAACATGTTCAAAGGATATGCCAATTCCCGGGCAATTTTAGCACAAGAAGGAATGTTTTTTTTTTTTAAAGCCGAACAACTGCACGTAACGATGGAAACAGTGAAAATGAACAAACCTTACCACAACATTTTCCAAAGTTGTCTGTAATTCTGTGGATCTTAGTCTGTACTCCTCCGATCGCTCCCCAAGCTGAAAAAATTTAAATACCACAGTTTGTATTGAAAGAATTGAATATTTAAACACAACCTCAAGTGTTCGGGCTAGTAGAGAAGCACGCTTGCACAAAAGAAAGAAACTCAAACACCCCTTAACACACCGATTTAGAAATTCGATTCTCGATACATCAAGGATTAATAGATTCCAGTTTTACTAGATGGTCAAAATACATACCTCTGTATTTGTTTTCTTAAGTCTTATGTTCTCATTTTCCAGCTCCTGATAATGAAGAGAAGGATAAAAATGTCTCGTAAAATAAGACGACGAGAAATGTGTTTTAAAATTGCCTTATTAAGACTACTGCCGTTGTTGTAAGAAGGCGCGTTTTAAAGACTTAAGAGAACTTAGTTTAAATATTAAACGGATGGTAAAACAGACTTACCTCAAGTTTGGTCTGTAAAAGATCAACCTATTGAGGCAAAGAAAACGCTCTTGTCACTATTTTGAGCAGGCACTCTTAACACACGCACCCTAAGGTTTGTGCGGTATAATAACACTCTGAGTCTTAAAAGTGACCAACATCAGGCTTCTCCCAATACAGTAAAAACCCACGACTAAGAACCTGTTAGGTTAAAATTTGCCAGTTAGGCCCCCTCTATACATCTATACAAGAACCTGTTCAGCGTAAAATTTGAAACAGGTTCTTATTTTCTAAAATCTATAAAGAAATTCTGTACAGTTGGGCAAATAAGATAAGTCAACGTTCAGGATCCTCTTTGGAGACATAGATGCCTTATCACTCCCACTGCAATACTCAGTATTAGACAGTACACAGGTTTTACCCTGAGGAATGAGTTGAAAACCACTAAATACCACTAAATACTCTAAGCTAACACGTATTTTTTCTTCAGAAGATAAGAACCTATTTAAGGGCCTAAATAGCCTAAATTGGTGCTAATTACTATTTATGTACTAAGAACCTGTTAATGCTAACTTGGAAAAATGTAGAATCTTAGTCGCAGAGTTTTACTGTCATATCAATACTTAATCAAAAGGAAAGGTTATGAGAAATTATAAAATGATCACCCAACTGGCCAAGGAAAATGCGATTATCTCATTATGAAATTCTCTCAACTTATTCTTTACGGAAACGTGTAGAGATCAGTCTAGAGAATTTACAGTAATAGGTTCAAGTGTATGGTCCTTAATATAATTAAACTGACCCCTGGCAGTACTTACTCGTGGTACAACGAGCCATAAGAAGGAGCTTTAGACTTGAGGACGAGAACGACTACGAGTACGAGATTTTCTCAATACTGAGTAGTGCTCGCACGTGAACAAGCGCTATTTTAGCGGGAAAAAGAGATTCATAGCCGTCGTCATTCTCCTACGAGAACGAGGTTCCACTGTATTAATTTGTTTCTAGCATTTGGCATAAAACGACACACAGACGACACAAAGATTGGTTGAAAGTGCGCAGCGAGGAAAACAAGGGCAAATGCCATAGTAGAATACCAACATGGACATTGCTTTCTCCTCAACTCCACAACACGTGAAACTAAGAGTTTTGACTGAAATTCGGTGCATGGAGGTTGATTCTTTTTATTTGGTTAGGGACTGCAATGCAAAAAAGAAAAAACCCCCACCTCATCTCGAAGGTACTTGGTTCTCTCTCGAAGGCTAACAAATTCATCCATAACCCCTTGAACATTAACATAATTGTCCTGCCACGTTTTCAACGCATCTCGTACTGATGATGCTTCCAGGCCTTCCAAGGTCTGCAACCGGAGAGAAGAACAAAAACTGGATTTAATTTTTGGACTTTTTGGAATGAGACTGATGGAACACAAGAGAAATTCTGAATGTAGGTAGCTCTAGATTACTCGCAATTTTTAAGGAAAGAACAATCCAGGAATTAAGCACAGGCTTTCAAAACACGTGCACTGATCCTACCCAATTTACCAATAACAAAAACAGGAAAGTAAATGAGCATTTCACTCTGAAAACCACCGACTAGTTTTTGTTTGTTTGTTTGTTTTCCTATTACGGCGTAGACCGCAAAGCAGTCTCTTAGCCTGTGTACAGACCCCCTCCTCCCCTCAGGAAAACTCGATTTCTGCGACTTTTCCTGAGGTGAGGAGGGGGGGGTCTGTACACAGGCTAGCAGTCTCTTTTTTTTCGCTCCCGTCTCTCGCGCGTTTCGCTCGACGGACAAAGAAAAAAAGACTACTCTTTGTCTAACTAAGGCGGTTTCTACAGGGAAAGACAACTTATATTTCGCGTGCAGGAGAAAACCGGCCAAAAAAATTCCATGTGACCAACATCGTAGCCCAAAACACGTGACGACAATTTTCGTGGCAATTAGACAACGTCACATAAAAGTTGACTGCGATTTCCAAGATTTTTAGCTCCCGACACATCACCCTAGCGTTGGTCCACTGTTGATTGAAATCACTTCTATAGCTAACGGAGAAGAATTTTCAATAGAAAATTTGTCAAGTCCTGCACCCAAAATCCGAGCAAATACGTTTTTCCTTTGGGAATTGCCACACTTGCTGTATGTACATGGCTTTGAAGTACCATTCCATCTTACCCTTTCTGTTCGTTCCACATCAAACCCTGCATTTTCAATCTCTTGCTGATGAAAAACTTTCTTGTTAAAAGTCGGTGTGATACTCAATAGAGAGTTGAAGAAAATCAAGCAGAGCGTCTGAAAGAGAAAACGAATGCAATAGGCCCTCCAAGGTTCGTACCCTTTTTTGAACAAAAAATTCAAGGACTTTCAAGGACACATATTTTTCATTTTTCAAGCACTCTATTCAGTGAAAAAAGAGCCTTGAGTCTGTCTTTTTTAGCTCTTCAACATAATCACATCAAAAGAGATTTAATCCTGAAGGTCTTCCTGTATTTGCTCCCTTAAGGCACTTCAGAACAGCCTGGGTTGGATAACGTTAGAATGCACAGAAATTCAAGTACTTTCCAGCACCAATTGAAATTCTCAAGGACTTTCAAGGTGCGTGCAAACCCTGGCCCAGTTGCAGCTAGTCAAATTAGGGACCTTGCAATCCGACAACGGCGACGCCAATGAAACGTCACTGAAAAATAGACTTAGCAGCCTTTCAAACTTTTTCGCGCCTATCCAAAGTTACTTAAAAGAAGGAAATTTAGCTGCAGCTGAAGAGAGGGGACAGCGCAGGAGTTCACACAACGATGGTAGAATTTATTGCCTTGCCGTTCCCGTTCTCAAGTCAACATAGAATGTGGTCATTCCACGTCGCACTTTCGCTGGCACGGCAAAGCAATTTACAAAAATGCGTGATGCACGTGCAGAGTTGTTGTTGTGCTTTTTGACGTTCCCGTTGCCGTCGCCGTCGTAGTTTCGTAAGGTCCCTAATATTCAGGTGAAGCAAAACCCCAATGCTGGGACAAGAGAAGAAAAGGAAATTACCATTTTATGATGGGAGACCTTTGTTTTTCTGTCCCAGTACAACTCTCGACCCTAGGCGATTTGGGCTCGGTCAAAACTTAGCTGTGACGTCACCGAGAGAAACTTGCCTATCTTCCCCAGACTTCGCGCGGACAACGGGGCAAGAGAGAACGCCTAGGGGATAGGCTGATAAATAATTAACTTGGCTCTGTCCCAACCGTCGTTTACCTGGAACTGCGGTGAAATGGGTCTCTGGTACATCAAATTCACAAGAGTTTCAAACGGCCGCACCTCTCTGGCCGTTCTTGAGTAAAACCTCACTGCATCAACAACTTTATCGTAGTACTCAGACTGCATACAGGCCTGTGCTAGCATCTAAATGAAAGATATTAAGCAAGCATTATTGAGAAAAACAGGTCTACAAACAATCTATCGCTCTTTAAGGTTTCTGTCATTACTGAAACCAGACACACTTTTTAAGATGAAGTGACTATGTGGAGACCTTATGCGCAACGGAGCGCGAACCGGAGGCAAGGTAAGGTAAAGTACCGTAAATGACTCTAAATGGATATCAGAGTTTGAAAGCAACAGCCAAACTTGTATATTGCACTTGTAAAAGCTTTGTTAAATTGACTCATAAAGTACCAGAAAAATGTCTGGCGTAATAAATGCTCAGTTAATAATTATTCCTTAAAACAAAACTAGTTTTTAGTACTATCACGATGATAATAACATTGCTCCTAAAATTCTTAATACAACTTGGCAGAAAAGAAGCTTGTCACATAATCCCTAAGGCACTGCCGCTACTTTCAGTGTCATTATATAGTCTTTATGCATTGTGGAGAGTACTTTTCCCGCCCCAAAACTGTAAATCGTTAAGAATGCACTTACCTTCACTACCAACGCTTGAGTTTTTAGACTGTCAATTTTCAAACACAGAATGATAGCTTTGAGAGATTCCTCAACACCCATAACTGATTGAAAACCATACTGTGGATAAAAGGTTACACACAAGTCAAGTCACCGATAAAATTAAGGTCCTTACCCTACAACAATGACGACGCCAATGAAAACGTATTTTTTTGGTGCACGATCAGATTCCTCAAAACAACAGTGATTTTGTTGCAAATAGTTATGGTGAGTCCTGGGACTCATCTTGTGAAACAACATGAGTCCCAGTCCAGAGCAAATGAGTCCCAGTTAAAAAATAACCAGTCCCAAATAGAAAATGCTTGGGCCTTAATGTAACCAGATAGCTAACCTGAACACAGACTCCAAAACTCTGTATTACAGTACACTGAGATTAAAATATAGTCCTTCTATTTTAAAGCACAACAAAGGCTAAAAGAAATACGCATCGTTGAACAACAGCCACAATAACTACCACAGATACACATGTTCAGATCAATCGATCGATATTTGCGTCCTTCGGGAAGCATGCCATGATATTATTTTGCGTCTTTGGGGATTTTTATGCATCAAGGACGCAGGACGCAGGGGTAACAAAATCACTGAAACAATAGCCTATTGTCCCAGGCGTTGCTGCCCAGAAACTGACCTCTTTTCTGTCACACCTTTTTTGCGTCAATTCCCACTCGTTTGTGGTTGCATATTAGTTAAGGCTATGTTCAAACTCAGATACCCGATAGCTTTTGCATCGCCACGAAAATCATATACCGTATAGGGTTTCTGTTCACACACAAGAACGGTTGTGGCGGCGCGATTTCTGTGACGGAGAGAAGCTGCACCGCGCCGATCTCTAAAGTGGTGAGCTGTACATCGGATAGGCGTTCACACTATACTAGATACCTTTTCGTGGCGCCACGAAAATCATACCGGATAAGGCTTCTGTTCAAACACAAGAACGGTTGTGGCAGTGCCATCTCTGTGACGAGCGAAGCTGCGACGCGCCGATCTCTAAAGTGGTGAGTCACATATTGGACAGGCGTTCACACAAAACTGGATAGCTTTTCGTGGCGCCACGAAAAGATATCCAGTAGTATTGTGTGTACATAGCCTAAAAGTCAGGAAATTCAACTTAGGGCTGAAGAGAAGAAGAAGGCATCCCAGCTCAGAGCTGATATGGATACCGTACTAAAAGTTGTTTGGTCTTTTCATTCAGTGGAACCTCGATATAAAGAAGTGCCAAGGGATTGGCAAAATTTGTTCGCTATAACGAGGTTTCGTTATATGGAGGTTCTTTTCCATATATTTTACTGTTACTGGGGTAAAGAAAATCGTTTGTTAAATCGAGGACTTCGTTATATAGAGTTTCGTTATATCGAGGTTTCACTGGAGTACGTCCATAGTTGTTGTTTTTCGTTGTTTTTTTGTCCGTTACTAGCTAGGCTATAAGACATAGATCTCATTCTTTTTATCTATTTACTTTTGTTTTTAAATTTTAAATGCCATTACCTTGTTTCTCATTAAAACTCTCAAACACATGAGACACAAATGCTCATCAACCTAAAAGTGAAAAATCACAAAAAATTAGTCAGTACCACATAAGAAAAAAGGGACGAACGTTTAGGTTTATAAAATCTGCCCTAAGAATTTAATTTGAGCTAATCTGAAGTCTTTTAGCGTCAGTAATGTGAGGCTGTGGAATGGTTTGCCTGATGAACAGTCTTTCATCCTTTCCCTTGAAAACATGCCAATACAGCCATCTGCTTTCATTTGTACAGGCCCGCGTGTAAGAATCCTCTGACACATTGCAGATTTTAAAGGGATATTCCAGGGAGGCAAGGGTGCTTACCATAATTATTACACAAACCATCAGTCTGGTTGAAAATCTGCTACATAAACATTTAACAATTAAATTTGACGTTGCAGGAAAAGTAAACGCTCCAAAGTAGGTCCATTGTTTTAGCTTTTTTATTTTTATCAAGTAGTCTCATGAGAACAGCAGTTTAGGGTTGAAGTAGAATAAAAATATCACAGATCTTGTTTTAAAATAGGGAAAGGGCTCAGGAAGCATGCTGAACATCTTTGCCGGGTCAGTAAGTGTACACCCTGCATCTTGGTCCACTCACAGGCACCTATACCCTTCCATGGCTTTTTTTCAACTTCCGACTGGGACCAGTTAACGAAAAACAAGGCTGGAAAGAACGCCGTCAGTGAAGTTGCAAAGATTGAAAGTGCTTTTCATGTTGAAAACTAACGAAGGTATAGCTTTGCAGAGTCGCGACGTTGTGGAGCAATGATTTGCTCGTTTTGGAGGCATCACTTTTAAACTTGGTACGTTTTTTAATATTGCAATGTGCTCTTCCCACCAGTGTCAATGGAATTTTGCTTGCTGCTTTGTTAAGACTTAAAAAAACTGTGGAAGGGTCCATTGTTTAAATGAAGGTATTTAACCATACTTACAAAGTCTCTGGACAAGACATCGGGTTTGCCTTTCTTCTTTGGAACGTCATCAACTTCCGGAGATGGTTGGTGTAAATGTAGATATTGAAGGAATTCAACCAGTGCAACATGGCCTCTATAAGGATCATCTACAAACTCACGCAGCCAGCTAACAGAAAAACATTGCATACACCAAATTATGCGTGCATGAAGAGCTACCATTAAGGGCTGTAACCAATAACACCTGTTACAGCAGAGCTCACTTGATTTACAGGTGATCAGATTGGGAAGTTAAAGAGGACGGTATAAAGTTTTGGGGAGATGTTATGGGTGAATCTTTATTTGCTACGGCTGCTCTAAAAATTAATGTACTATCAGTATCGTGTCTGTGCATTGCCCTCAACAAAACAAATTTCCCGGAATATAATACCAAAAGCCTTCTAATTTCAAAAAGACTCAAGCTGCCATAAGGATGACCAAACAGTTACAAATTTCATAGCCTCGTTTTGAATGCATTTCTAGAGATCTAAAAGTACCCTGGATAGCCTACAAGTGTTTTCAATGTATTTAGGAGGAAACCATTGTTAGGTGCCCGGATGCAAGAAACCAATGACAAGTCAAACTCAAGCCAGTTTAAAATAAATGGCCTTCTATACCTTCAGGAAAAAAAAAAACCTTGGCCATATTGTTTGCAGAGAGGTGCATGCACAAATCCGGCACTAAGCCTTCTGGAAGGCTTAATAATATTGTCTTGATGTTGACAAGGTACATGTCAACTGCAGATGAACCTCCATTAAGCGGCGATCCTTAAAGGTTCCGGCAAGTGGCTCATTCTCTCTTGTGGCCACTTAATGGGGGTTAGTCACTCCAAAGAGGTCTTAAGATAGTTGCTCAATAGGTCTTAGGTTAGTCGCTCAATAGTCTTAAGTCGCTAATTAATAGAAGTCTTTATAGTTAGCATAATCTTTAGAAGAAATATCACTTTATTTTGAAACAAACGTGCAAAGGGAACTGCATTACTGGTCAACAATCACTCATGACCTTACATATCTAGGACTGTATTTTCCGTCATCATATTCTCAAAATAAAGCCCAACTAAGATTATCAAGTTCTTGATTGTCAGGATGGTGAGAAGGTGGCCACTGCTGCTTAATGGGGGTAGCTGCTTTAAATTAACAGAGGTTTATCTGCAATTATTATTTCAGTTATTTGATTACTGGCCACCTAAAAGGTGGCCACTAAATGGAAGTTCAACTGTATATTTTAATAATTCTTTTCTGTGATGCACACATGAACAAACATTCACTAAATGCTTACGTGGTATTTGGATGTGTCCGAAGGTCAACTTCTAATGACCTAAGTATCATCTCAACAGGCTCCAAACCTTTGAGGAGCCTTTTCCTTTCTGCAGCAGCAGACTTGCTCAGGTTGATGTCTCTGTGGGTTTTTAACTGTTCAATATAGAAGCCTGATGAATACTTGGGTTGCATCAATTCCTGCAAACATATTCAAAATATCTTTAATATCATTTAGAGAGGACATAACATTCTACACATAATATGCACCTCTTTTCAAAAATTACTTCAAAGCCACCATACATGCACACTCAAGGAAAATTTTCGGCAGAGTAATATAGGATTCAACAAGAAAATACCTAATGTTGCTTTAGGCTTATGTCTGCCACTCTCTTGGGTCCAGTTTTTTTCCTCCCAGAGACTGAAGAATGTCTTTTCCTGGGAGAAGTGCAGTCTCATTTCCCAAACAGAGACTGGTAATCAAGCTCTTTCCCCAGGGGGAGGTACCTGCGGGATGCTCCCACCCATATATATGGGACAGATAGTTATGTCCCCACCCCCCAAATAGGGTCTGTTTTTTTGAGGGTCTAGATCCTTAAATAGGGAATCATTTTTGCCCATGCTGGCATTAATTTCCGTAAACTGTATTCTGTAATGAAGAGTTTTGCCATCTGTCTCCAGATTAACTGTCTGGTTACATAAAGGCCCAAGCATGAATCCTTGTTTTTTTTCAACTGGGACTCATTGGTTATGGCCAGGGACTCATGATTTTTCACAAGATGAGTCTCAGGACTCACCATAACTATTTGTGACAAAATCACTGATTGGGTCTCACATTAATTTTCTTTTCCTTTTAAACCCTTAAGCCCCAACATCCACATACAAACTCTCCATGCTGATCCCAATATATTTCCTTCAAGCAGAACTAATGAGAGAATTTATTTAAAGGTCAAAGCATTTTCACTTGGATGATCCTTTTCTTAATTCTCATAACCTTTTTTCTTGATTTTGTATTAATATTGTTCTCAGAAAATTGATGTTGGTTACTCTTGAGACTTGATCAAGGGTTAACCCTTTAAACCCTTAGATCAAAATTTGAATTCTCATTTGTTGCCCCCATTCATTTCCTACAGAAGTAGTGAGGAGAAGTTGATAAAATATCGAGCAAATTCATCTTGTGTGATCATGTCCGTCATTCTCATGACCACTCTGTTTTACAAAGCATTGTTATTACAAAGAGAAATTTGATGCTGATCACTCTTGGGGCTTAAAGGGTTAAAAGGGTGTCATGCCTCTCCAAAGAACTGAATTTCACTTTGACTCTCAATACCTGAGGATGGTGTACATGACCCAAATTATGTGCTTACATTAAAAGCAACAGTTACTAAAAGCAAAGTTTCTTAGCTGCCTGAGTGTGTCTATAAATTCCAGACTGGCCAATATGTAGTCAATAATATTTAATACAGAAGTAAGAAAAAGACCCCTTTTTTTTCTCTAGGGCCAGGCATTTTGACCAAAAAAATAAATTATAAAAATGTTACAAATAAATAATATAATTTATTTTGGTCAGTCAGGTCAAAAAGACAGTTTCAATGTCATTTAAGGACTAGCACCATACCCAAAACTGTTAGAAAGTCTGCCAATATTACTAACTAACACAACTTATAGAAATTAACTTTTATCTGGATGAACAGTGCATGGGACGAAAGCTGGCAACTAGACTGAGTGCCGTGTGACAACACAAGCAGCTTCTTCTGAATACCTCCAGATAATTCTTAATATCATTTTTTTATCTATAGATAAAAGTCACAAATTATACATGGCTGTAAGTTTGGACATTTATGAGGGTGCAATATTTCATTATTAGTTTGTTTCCTGTTTCATTAATTATTATTTGGCACTTTTCCATGGAAAGGTTTTAAAAAGGTTGGAAATAGCTATTTATAAAAAGCTTATTAGCTTATCAATAATAAGGCTGACATTACTTAATTGAGATCTCTATGATTGATTTTAGATGACCAAAAATACCTGACCCAGTCTCAAGCACTACAAATTAAACCGACATAACTTCTATTTTAACCTTGCATTTATGTGAAACTTAATTGAGCCATTTACAAATGAAAAGCATTACTCGGTTTTGTCCTTGTCGTGACGAAAGAAACATAATTATCTAATTTTGAAAAATGATGGCAAATTTTAAAATACTTGAACATCCGTTTAGATCAGCCTGAATTGGGGTTCTATCTGTAACCAGACCACAGCTTTTGAAAAGATTTTGTTTCTGATACTTAGCTCAATCTGAACCATGCTATGAACAGCAAAATAAACACTGTGTCAAGTAATCACAGGTCCCATTTATATTGTGCTGTAGATAGTATGAGTGAATTTTTGTTATAAACAGTGAGCCCGTACAAAATTCAGTGCAAGTTATTATCCTACTGAAGTATTCACAGTCTACGAATTGAATTCAAGCTGCTTGTAGAATGATTATTCTAAGCTCAATACTAACATCTTCAGCCTTTTCAGGGTTTGCCCCAGAGTTCTCAGAGTTAGAATTGACAAATTCAGAAGCAACTGCCTCTAAAGTTTGAGCAGAGTTATCCATTTGAGGTTCATCAAAAATAACAAACAAGTATCCAAATTCCTTCCTTGAAATAACCACAAACCACGTTCAAAAAAAGGTTTAAAGGATAGAAAAAAACTGTAACTTCAACGTCAGTTTCAGGTGACCCCAGAAAATTTTTCCAAAAAAAAAATTTAAAGTAGAAAATAAATAACAAGATGGTGAGAGGTCGTCTTGGTGTCAACCTGTTCTTTCTAGACTGAATAACTTGAAGAGTTTGTTTTGGGCTGTTTCATTAGTTCCCACCTGCAGACATGCTAATTGTCAAAATTTTCACAGGCTATAAATAGAAACTTTCACTCCACTTAAGTTTTAGTTTCGTGTACTGTAAGTCTAATCTCCGTGCATTCAGTGCATTCAAGGCATTTTTGTTAGATTAAAACTCTACAACTTTGACTTTTAAATTCAAATGTGGGATCTTGTGGCCGTGGGAAAGAAGTCGTTAAATAATGCAAGGAATCAACTCTATTGTAAGGTCATTCTTTCAAGTGACAAGGGATTAATTAAAAATTAATGTTAGACACTCATCAATGTGAATGTCCCTTCATTGACGTAGTTGCTATTGATACGAAAGAGCTCTCCTACGTGGGAGAAAAATTAATACGAATATTCTACAATCTTTGCAACGTTTTCTAACATACATCCCCAAATATACTAGGTTAATTTATTTTAAAACTCAGCTCCATTCAAATACCCGGTCAAATACTTTGACACAAAGAACTCTCGACTGCAACAAGGCTGTCAAGTACATCGATAGCTGTGTCCGTCACGACAACAAACTTGCCTTCGCTTTTATCATTTTCCATTTGTTAGCCTTTGGGCTTTTAGAGAGCTCTGCCGCTCTTTCCGGAGGAAGAGTCATCTTTTCCTATGTGCAAAACAGATTGAAGAAAGTAAAATTTAGCTTTGTAATCATGGTTTGTTTATATCCTGGCGGCCCATAAAAATACACAGCAGCCTGACTCATTGAATTCCTTGTAGGAACAATTAAAATTTAAAAACTTTCAAATCATGATCTTACCAATAAATGGGAAAATCTTCGCTCGATTTCTTCATCGTCTGGCAATTCTTCATCGACGTCAAATTCTACGATTCAAAATTTTCAATTAAATAAAGTAAGAAAAGTTTCTTAGACTCGCTGAGCATACACAATTACAAATATCCTACGTTGGAAGATTTCACATGGCGATCATTAACAGTAGATTCTCAGTCATAATGAAGAATATGTTCTTCAAGAATAGAAATAATTCCACTTACCTGTTTCATCGCCACCAGAAGAACTTTCAACATGCGAAAGCGAAGCGCTTGAAACTGACCGTACAGAATCGAACATGTTCAGCCTCGAATTTCGAATGCGTTCGCCGTTGTGTTTCTTTTTTTGCTTATTGCTTGGTTTTTTTTGTTTTGCATTTTTAACCCGATCTTGCACCATGCTGTCTTTGTGGCAAACAACTGAGCGTTCACAAATGATCTACCAAAGCACTCCAATCAGGGTCTTGCAAAGTAGGTCTGTTTTGGTTCAGATGGCCTCCCTTGACTTCCTCTGTACGGCGAAAGAGGGGTCATTAACTACGCTTAGATACACAATAACTTCTATTGTGGTATTGTATTTGTTTATAAACCTAGAACCTTCTGAATTAAACATTGATTGGCTAGGGAGTTTGGTAATATGAGTCATTACGTATCTTGAAATAAGCGTTTTGAACATAAAACCGAACGGAAGATAGCGTAAAAAATATCTATTAGAGGAAAAGGGAAGGAAGATCCCAAAATCCTCTTTCACATCCTATTTATGGCACATGAAGTAAAAAATAATTCACCCTTCCTACTCAAGAAATAATCCTACTAGCGTGTCTAAATAGAATCACGACATGTAAATTCTTTCAGCTAAGAATCTACCCTATAAGGGTGAAGTTTTGAGGCAAGCTGCAGCTAAATTCTACCTGGTTTCCGAGCGATTCGAATAAAGTAAAGTTTACGATTATCAATTGAGGGGACAATCAACACCAGCAGCCTATTACTTCATAAATATCACCCCAATTAAGGTGTACCTTCATCTCCTGCTTCTTTTGGCTTAAAACGGCTCATTTTTGGTCGGATGTGAACCATTTTTTCAGGATATAATTTCATCTTCAAAGCTATCCGACCTATCCGGCCCAAAACATGGCGGAGGGTCTAACAAGAGACGCTGGCAAAAGACGCGCGAGACTTTCAAATTATCCAATCAGAGAACGGTCCGGGACATTCCCCGCGAGCGCGCCAAAAAAAGCCCCGCGTGGCCACCACCGCGGTCAAACGTCTAAATCGTTATTTTTGTTTTTTATTGCTGGGATTTCATTTACCAGTTAGAGAAAAATGGGCAAAGATGTATAAATCAGTTAGGCAACATAACTATCTTTCCATTTTTCTCAAAACTTTGAGCTTTTTTCGCTGAAAACGCTTTGCGCTAAAAGAGAATCATGTTTGAAAATGGCGCCGATAATAACGTCAGCATCGGTTTTCAATCACTTAGAACTTTTTTAGTAAACTTTTAAAAAGTTTAGTAAACTAACAGGATGTTGGTAATGCCCTAAACTTTCGATAGTGAAAGTAGCAACCTTAACTTTGGAGTATTTCGCTTAACTTTTGCAAATTTCACTCGTTTGACCGCTGTGAACGCGTGGCCACACTCTGATCTTTCAAATCACAATAATTATTTTGTTGAAGAAAGGTAAAGACAGACGACAAAGAGTCAAGTCCAGGACATCTCCAAATAAATTTTCCAGTTCAATCTGCAGGCATACTTATCATCAAAGTCTTCATAAAACAAGTAAGCAAAAAATGGAATTGTTTTTTGATGCAAATAAAATCTTTGTACCTTCCAATGCAACTAAGGCGCCTGACATTAGTTGTTTTATCTATATTTTTCCGGTGCTGAAGGCGTCAGGAAGACGCGAAAACAGTATATCGCATCAGGGGATGTGCCAAAGAATTGCCTATCTTTTAAACGGGATAAAGATGCAGCTTAGTACTCTTTAGGTCAGTTTCAGGCGCTGGAATTAGCAGACGCACTCTGCGACTGGAAATGGGATGGAAAAAGTGGGCTAGGAACTTAAACCTAAACCCTCAACCCACACTACGCACTTTTAGCATCGTCTCTATTAAAACGATGACCTCAATATAACGGCCAATACCAACAACCACAAATTCGGAAAGTAAACAATGATATTGGTCGTTATTAACTGATACACTAACTAGCTTGCGTAGCAGGCGTCGAAAGGGGAGATCGAGAGACCATTATACACTGAGGTAGTCTAAAAATGGCAAGTAATTTGCGAGAATGAACAATTCCCGCTTGAGACTTTAGATAGATGGTGGCCACATCATCCTAAGATCCTTATCGCTAATATCACAAAAATGATGATCGCGATTTTAACATCACAACGACATCCTATATTGTAACTTTAATAACCAATACAGATGAAGAGCAGAGTCCCTTCAGATTTCCAGGTAGGTTCCGAAACAGCTCAGAGGGAAAGTAGGAAATAGAGTTGAGAACGGATGACTAGAGTTATTTTTTTTCTTTATTTGTTTTTTTGAGGGGAGTTCTCCACTTACGTAAATTATATAAACGTTTTTGTTGTTGTTATTGTTGTGGATTGAAATATATGAAATAAACTCAGTGGGAATAAATACATGAAAGTGAACACGATCTTTACAGTAGAATGAACAATGTTGTTAATATTATCATTATCATTATGTTTTAGAGGATACTGTTTCTTAATGTTCTGAAACAATACCGCATATGTTGTGGTTCAATTTTATCCTTGGTTTAAATTTAATTTTCCTTTGTTTCAAACTCATTATCGTATATTATCATACCCCACCAAAACAAAGCCGGAAAATAAATTTAAACCAAGGATAAAATTGAACTACTGATACCAGTGCTTTGCTTTTTCAGCAAATCTTTTTAGTACCTTCTGCCCGAAGAAATAGAATGGGGTGGCACATTTTCGGATTTTTTGGGGTAAGACAGTTCTTCTAGTCCTCTATTTTTCCGTAAGATCGTCGAGATCAAGCGCTTTGCGTTACGGGCTGCCATCGGGCATGAGTGTCAGAACTACTTAGGGGGCGAGGGCGGTTTGGGAGGACTCGCCCCCTCCCCCTACAGCTATAATCCCCGTCGCCAGCCCCCGGTGGTACATTTGAAACTCAAGATAGCCGCCATTGACGTAAGACGAGCTATATCTCAACGATCTCACGAAAAAATAGGAGACTGTGAACAGTCTACAGTTCTTCATTTTTACGGTTAGCAAACGTACCAGAATATTTGTACTGTAGATGAAAAGTAAAGTGTTCTTCATTCAATCTAAAAAGTGGGTCAATTCATAAAAATAGAGAGTGACTAAGTTGGGATCGCGAACATTACATATTTGCCCAAAAGTGACTAAGATGGGATCTATAATTGTCCAAAGAATAGACTATAATGGGGTAGGGGCACTGAGGGGCCGCGCCAGCGGCACATACCCAGCAAAAATTAACCCAACTAACTCCCGGGCTTTTCCCCCGTCCATGAGAGATAGGCCACTCCACCGGGGACTACCTCCCTTACTCTTTACAAACAGTGTGCGGGTTCTTTAACGTCCCACAGAATTTATAAGTGCTAGGCTAGGCGGGTTGTGAGACGAGACCTACGGTTTATCTTCCTTATCCGAGAAGACTACAAAGTCTAACCGTCTGTCTTTTCAAAGGCAGCACTTTCTCCTCAGTTATTTAAAGACCCTGAATGTTTGTTCGGCCAGGCTTTTGAACCAACGGCCTCTCGCTCGGCAGACCGTCGCTCATTTAATTGAGCTTACCGGGCGGCGGTTTGAAATGACATTTATTGCCCTCATAATTGAAATGCAATGGACATCCATTCCAGACGTAAAGCGTTGAAAATCGGAAATATGTTATTGGTTGAATTCTTTTCCTTGAACTGTCTCTAATTTGTTGATTATTAACGATTTCCAGTGAAATGGTCAGCTGATATATCACGTGACTAACTGGAGCGATACTTATACTTAAGATAAGGCTCTCTGTATACCAAATTTGGGTTCAGCTTTATTCCCTTTGCGGAAGATATAGGTATCATTTTTCTTAAATAAACCTACAGAGCCCATTCCTTAAACTACTTGAATTAAGGTCGTAGCATCACCTTTCCAAACACGGGACAAAAACAGTGGATAACCGAGAGTTAAAGGGGAAGTCAAACACGCGATAAAGACCACCTTTAACGATCTTTAACGTCGTCTTCAGGTGGGTCTTTAGGCGATAAAGGCCGTTTTTGTCACGCATTTATATTAACCCTCACCTTTGACTAGCGTCATAGGTGTTATTGATTAGCCTTCGCTTATATTTATCCGCTGGATAGTGATTTATCCGGTTATCCAGCGTTTGAACAATCGGGGCCTGAACTTTAATTTCAGCCTGAAAGGGATTACAAGGGTTGGCCATCTTTTACATGAATTGACACAAATGGTGAAAAGATGGCGTGAACTTGGGAGGGGATCTGTATAAAGAACTTCACTGACGTTTGGGCAACTAATTCTTATTTAGTGTGCGAGAGTCTTCTCTTGGCTTCATGTGCATTATCAGGTGCCAGGTTTTAATCTCTTTGTAGGCAACGGAATTGAGCCGCGAGGCAATTCAGCACTTCGCTCTTTATGCCTCTCACCGCAAAAGAGCGAGAAGACCTTGGCAATCGATCCATGGCACTTGTGCGTTCACTGTGACTAGAATATTCACCGTTGATGCTGTCGTTGGCATTTTTGCTCGCAAATGCCTGCGATACCTGTTGCTCGCTAATCTTTTGTTGACATACTGAGACAGGTTGTTCTTTCACAGGTGAAATGTCCATGCCTATGATTAATTGTTTCGTTTTATTCTTCATTCTATTCAAAAACCATCATCTTTTACAACTATTAGTATCATGAATATCAGCATGAAATTTCTTGATTTTTCTTTTACTTCCGCCTTACCAATCGGTGAAATGCGATAAGCTGCGAACGCATCCAAACAACCCCCTTTACAAATACACAAGATGTTAGCGGCTCGCAACGAAACCAGAGTTGAGGTAAGTTCAAAAGGATTTGGTACCATATTTTACTAGCAGTTTACTACGAAAAAAAGACTCAAACCCAAGATCAAGATGTCTATCAGCTGTCAGATTTTATTTTGGTTTCGCGATCTGTTAAAATCAACAAAGTAATTACTATAAATTTAAACATGTTACAACATGAAACACTTGCAGATTTAGTCACTACTGAACAGTTGCCTTCATCAAAAAGATTCGCTGGACAATACTGACCCCAGTTACAACAACATACTCCCCGAAGAAGTGTAGTTAACATTCGATAAAGGAGAGTAGGCAGTAAGGCCTACTATCCCCTCCCCAATTAGTAAGGCACTGTGCCTGTGCTATAAGGCAGGAGACTTAAATAAAGTTCATTATTATTATTATCGCCTGGATTTCCCATATATGGAATATTTTTAATAAATAAGAGCAGATTTCACTTTCTAGAAACTAATAGAAAAAAAACCGGATCTTTTACCACAACTCAAAGGAAGTTGTAACTCGATCCTTGCCCTACAGAGCGAGAATCGTCTAGGTAAGTTTGAAGTATAAATCTTTGTGTTCTATGGGCTTACCGTACATTGAAAGTACTTGCGATTACAATATAGAATTCCGTGAAAGGAGATGATACAATCAAACACGCAAAATATCGGTATTCACTCGATCAGTAAAGTTTTCAAACTGGTTTCTCCATTGATATCCAAGTGAGTATGCATGGCGGAGAAACCACTGCCCACGGGCCCGGCAGAATTCAGTTGTTACTTCGCTGACTCTGATTGTAAATCTTAAAGTGCAATATCAATGCTCGGACACTAAGGTTATTTGGGTATACGGTATTCAGCGGTCTTTAAACTGGTATACGGTTTCTTTCGCTTTAATTCGGCCACACCTTTGGGGTATAAGATTTTATGCGCTTCCTCTATGTTTGGGTGTATATAATGAAGAAATTTGGGGGATATACTGGGATGAGTAATTGCTTTGGGTATCAATAACACTGCCCGAACAGGGCTGCTACCTTTTTTTATCTTGAAAGGGTCTGAGAACTCGATTTACCGGGAAGTTTGTTTCGAAGTTTATTCCGCTGTTTCAGTTAGCAGTTCCCAGTCCCCGCCGCGTAGCACCCTATGCGGCCGAGTAAATTCATCCGAGAATTTTGTAAGTGCTAAGAAAGTGAAAGTCTATGATTCTTTCTGAGCAAGCTTTAAAAGGAAATGGCGATACACTTATAATGGCGATAAACTTTCCAAATAAGAAATCGTGCTAGAAAGAAACAGCAGCAGTTTATTTAAAGGGAATATTCTGAAGAAAGAGGTTTTGGCCTCAAGTCCCGGCAATGCAGTGATGTCCAATAGCTTATTGGTTCTTAATTTCGCTGGTACTTATTATAATTTCGCCATGTTGACGAGACAGTATTTCGCGGGGTTTTATTTTAGCGAAATCTTTAGGTAACTATGAAAAAGGGGAATTAAATTTCGCCATTTAAGCGCTTTCCATTTCATTAAAAAAGTCTGAACTGTTTAAATAAAATTTCGAGATAACGGACTTGTACGAATCTAGCGATTCAGATGAAAATGACCGCTACATAATTCACGTTATTTTGCACAACAGAAGATAAAAAATGGGACTTACCAGTTAATTGTTTGAGGACAGTGTATCTATCGAGACGTGTCCTGTAAATGTTGTTGTTAGTACATGTTAATTTTTTTTTTTCTGTGATTTGTATTTTCTATAAGGGCGTTAAATTTCGAAAAAATTTCGTGATTTTTTTCAATCGGGAAAAAAGCGAATGGATGTAATTATGGATCACGGCAAGAGCGTTTCAAAGCCAATCAGTAGAACCAGAAAGGACGAATTAGCGTCTCTCAGAATTATTGCAAAAAGCACAGTTGTCATTTTCGTTTCGACCTTTATTAAATGAGAAATAAATCCGAAATCCGAAATCCGAAATCATCGGTTGATATGCGTTTATGTAAAGTTTAAATTAACGCTAGATCAATTTGGCGATCGGGTTCCCATTTAAAGGGTTTTCTTCGTCTGAATCCCGTCAACTCCACTGTAGGGACCTCGAGGTAGTGTCGTCATTACCCGGGGGGGTACTCGATATATCCCTGGGTGGGGAGGTGCGGCGCGGTCCCTCATACCCTGACCCTGTTTAAGACAAATATCGCTGATTTTCCTACCCTGTTTAAGACAGAATTCCGATTTTTGATATCCTGTTTAAGACAAAAATTGATTAATCGATAGCCTGATTAAGACAAAAAATGATAAATTCGATACCCTGTTTAAGACAAAAATCCCGAAAAACATACCCTGGCTGGCCGCACGTCCCCATTAAGCCCTTATAAGGGAGTACCCCCCCGGGCGTCATTAGCAAGGGTCCGTAATAGCGGGAGTTTATATTTCAGTCAAACGCCGTCTGTAATTTGTTTTTGCCGGCGGGGTGTCCGCAAGACGAGAGTTGACTGTAGTTACAGTCCGGAATTTATTTTTTACATGGGCTTAGACTTTCAGCTCTAATCAGATTTTGTAAGTTCATCAGGACACGGATTCTGGCTTTTAACAATTTTTACCGAATGTCTAAAGGTTGTATCTCTGCTTTCAGCTGAGTATCTGTAACATTTTTGAGAAGAGATTTGCATTGTAGTGTAACAGCTGATAATAAACCGTAGAAGCTGAGAGAGTGTACTCCTAAGTCATGTTTGAAGGCAAACTCTTTGCAAGTTAGGACTTTGTACGTTGTTTCTTATTTGGAGGTGTTAAACCTTAGACATAGCGTGTACCAGGCGTGGCGCCTTTAGCCGTGAAACTCGTCTGCAAAGTGAAAGGCAGTTACAAATCTTCCTCATCTTTTGACTGTGCTACTGATCCCGTGAAATTGCTTTAATTAATTTTCTTCTGTAAAATACTTCTGCCGTCGATTTATCGCATCATTGGTAAACCAGTTCAATGCAGTCGAATGTTGCCTGGCCGGAACTCGTCTTTCCGCCTCGGATCTAAGCACGTTCCACGCGCGATGCGAATTTCGCCAACTAAACCTTTGCTACGCGAGGCAAAAATTGCTTCACTAACTTTCTTTATGTTAAAAGAGTTGAACTATAATACCTGTTCTTGAATCACGATTTGAGAGTTGACTAGATTCACAAAGTTTGTTTCGGCCCAGTATCTCAATATTATTGTTTAAGAAAGGGGTCCATTACCTTTACCACTTCCTTAGTGTCAACAACATTGAGTTTGCAACAAAAAAATGAAATCGAGGCCGTAGTTTGCCAGTTTTAAGTCGAAGAAAGGTTTCCATTTTCCACTGTTAGTGGTTTCCAGCCAAGCTAGCTGTATTGAGAGATTTGTTGAAGGAGCAGCAGTCTCTTCCAAATCCATGCACAACATGAGACTTTCTATTTGCTTGGTCCTTGTACGGCGTTAATTCACAATAACGTTTGCCTTACCTTTAGGTTGCTCACAATTCCCTATTTTGCCGTAAGATCGTCGAGATCTAGCACTTACTGTTTCTGGCGGCCTACCTAGTTTCAAAAGTTCAAGGGTAAAATTGCTTTAAGGATAAGCTAAATTCCGTCATTGAGATAGAATGACAAGTAGCACTTCGCTGTTAGTAATTCTTCGACCGCCTTTTCAAACAAATGGAAACTTTTCCTTATTTAAATTTTATGTTTGTTGGCTTGCCCCTTTGTCCCCCTTAAAGTTAACCCATCCAACGATTCCTTTTCCTTTTTTATTGAGAAACAAAACTATGTAGGTAGCTAAGCGACGTCAAACCTAAACTAAACCCCAGTTAGTTCATGTAACTGTCAGTTTTATCCGTTTTTGTATGTGTATTTATACAAATCCGTATTTTTTCTTTTTGTTTTAGTTTTTTTTCTTGTTTCAGTAATATGTTTATTTTTCTGTGCTGTAATAAAGCATTAGATAAAAAATAAAAAACGTTGTTTCAACCTACCGAGGGGGCAGGCATTGGTGTACTCGTCCCCTATGTAGATTTGATACTCATCCCCGGGTTGTACTCCAGATTTTAAGTGACGGGGATGATTCGAATGGGGGCAAAATCAAAACCCAAAAAAATCTCTGAACCAAAAATTAACCCCCAAAAAATCCCATGGCGAATTTCCGAGTATTAAAAATGCTATAACACGAAAAATAAATTAGAAATTGAATATTTGTGTTTGCGGTTGAGATTCGCGGGCACCACCACGAGTTTTCAGATTGTTATGAATACCTAAAAACCCCTACTTAAATCAAGCCACCAAAAAAATAATTGCCAAATTTTCCTGCGCAAAAAAATCCCCGAATCGAAATTTTCAAACCCAAAAAAATTCTTCGATCATCCCTGCGCTCGAAATCCGGAGTACCCCTCCCCCCCTCTGGGGGCCGTCCGTACAGGTAAGGTGCGCATGTTCGTTCCCGATGATCTTTCTGGAAAAAAGGGGACTGTGAACAGTCTACCCTTAACTTTGCTAAATTCTAACTTCCATTTCATACCACTTTGTTACACCTTTGGCGCGAATCAACAGTAACCAAAACAGATCGCGACTTTCGATAAAACAAATTCTAAAAGACAGGTCATATTTCATATCATTCTGTTTCATTTTAAAGGCATCTGTCATGGACTACATAGACGAGGTTCATGAGGTACTTCAAATTGGCGTCATCGTTGCCTTTCATCTTCTCCAAACTGGGCGCGTTCTCGCAGCCGTCGATTTACTCAAGGAATGTTTGCTTCTTCTCAAAACCAAGGCACTTGAAATTGAAAAGAAACCGCTTGCATTAATTCGCGATTGTATATATCTTTATTTAACAATTGGGTATATTCGTGTAAAGGACCACACAAATGCGATGGAATCTGGCAGAGAATTCCTCGTTTTAGCTAGAAGAACTGGCAGAAGAGACTTGGAACTGAAGGTGACTTATAAACTGGCCGAATTGCATATGCTTTGTGGTAAGTATCAAGAAGCAAAAAAACTTTTTTTGAAAGCACTCGGCGTCTTCAAAGAAACGGGAGAACGACAGGGTTTGATAACCTGCTACGGAAACCTAGGAAGCGTACTTTGTTACCTTGGCGAAAGTGCGGAGGCAAAAGATTGTCACGAAAAAGCACTTGCTATTGCAAAGGAACTTGGAGACAGATTTAAAGAGGCCACTTGTTACGGAAACTTGGGGAATGTGTATCGCTATCTAGGTGAACATGGCAGAGCTAAAGCTTATTACGAAAGAGCTCTTTCGTTGACCAGTAGATATGGCGATATGGAGGAAGAAGCCTCTGTATTTTACTCGGGCCTGGGAAATGTGGTTCAGTCTCTTGGTGATAATGCCAAGGCTTATGAAAACCTAGAAAAAGCACTGAAGATAGCGAAGGATATTGGCGACAGGATGAAAGAAGCTTTCTGTTGTGGAAACCTGGGAAGGGTGTTTCATTCTCTTGGTAAGCATGGCAAGGCTGTAGAGTATATCGAGAAAGCAGTTGCGATTACCAAAGAAATTGGTGACAAGAATGGAGAAGCATTTGCCTACATAAGTCTGGGAAATGTGTTGAGGTCTACGGGAGAATATTTCAAAGCAGAAGAATATCTCCAAAAAGCGCTTGTGGTCATAAAAGAGATGAACTATGGAAAGAAACAAGCCACAGTGGTGTGTTACCATAATCTGGGAACCGTGTGTCATTCTCTCGGAAAATATGCCAAGGCTAAGGAATATTTCGAAAACGGTCTTCAGGTCGCTGAGGAAATAGAACACAGAAAAATGAAGTCCTCATGCTGTGGAAGCTTAGGAGGTGTGCTTCATTCTCTTGGTGAATACGCCAAGTCACAAGAATACGCCGAAAAGGCACTTGCTATATCAAGTGAGCTTGGGGACAAAGAAAGAGAAGCACAAGATTGTGGAATCCTGGTGGCTGTGCTTCATTCCCTCGGTGAATGTGACAAGGCTAAAGAATACCTCGAGAGGGCATTAAAGATTCAAAAAGAAATTGGTGACAGGGCAGGTGTGGTAACAAGCTACATAAACTTCGGAGAACTGTATCGGGCTACTGGTGAATATGCTACGGCGAAGGATCACTTGGAAAAAGCACTCGTAATAACAAACGAATTTGGTGGCTACGAAAAGGAAAAAAAGGCCTTTTGTCACGGAAATCTCGGAAAGGTGTTTATGTGTCTCGGTGAACCTACCAGAGCGAAAGAACATCATGAAAAGGCACTGGAAATCAGAAAAGAAATTGGTCTCAAACAGGGAGAAGCATCAGACTACGTGGGCCTTGGGGCGGTGTTTCAGATTCAGGGTAGATATGCCAAGGCTAAAGAATATCTCGAAACGGCACTTGAGATCCAAAAGGAAACTGGCCAAAGAGAAGGAGAGGCGCAAGGTTACATAGAACTTGGAGATGTCTTCATTTCTCTTGGCGAATATGACCAGGCTAAAGAATGTCAAGCGAAAGCGCTCGCAATTGCAGAGGAAATTCGCCATAGCGTATTAGAAGTAAAAAGTTACGTACTATGTGGAAGTGTATCTGTGCTTCGCGGCGATTATGCTCAGGGAAAAAAATGGCTCGGACAGGCACTTGGGATCGCAAAAGAAACTGGCGACAAAGGAATGGAAGTATCGTGCTACTTACAATTAGGTAAACTGTTTCAGTTTCTTCATGAATATTCCAAGGCTCAAGAAAACTTCGAAAAGGCACTAACGATGTCAAAACAAATGGGGAAACGAATAGCAGAAGCATCAAGTTACGGAAATCTTGGAAATGTGTTTCTATCTATCGGCGAAAATGCCAAGGCTAAACAATATTACGAGAAAGCACTTTCCATGAGCAAAGAAACGGAATGCATCGAAAATGAGATGAGGGCGCTTGGAAGCCTTGCCATGATAATGCTATTGGAAGGCAACATAGATGAAACTAAATCGTCTATCCTGGTCAGCATTCACAAGTTTGAAAAAATACTAGGTTTAATGACAGATACGGCTGACCATCTAAAGATATCATTATTTGATGAGCACTTTAGTTTCTACCAGTTTCTGAGTTTACTGTTCTGCCGCACTCAAAATCCTGACCAAGCACTTTACGCTGCAGAGCTTGGACGAGCAAGAGCCCTGGCAGATTTAATGTCGGTTCAGTACTCCGTGCCGAAACAAATATCACACAATCCACAGACGTGGACGGGCATTGAAACCGTTATGAAGAATGAACGCAAGTGTACCTGTCTTTACATTTCCTATGCATTTCACTTCATTCTTTTGTGGGTTATTAAAGCAGACGAATCCATACGTTTGCGAATAATAGATGTCAATACCTGTTTCGTTGACAAAGTCTCTCTAGGATCTGTGGATGAAATGTTTGGCATCGAAATCGTGAGGCAATTCCATACCTTATCTCAAGAGAAGTGTGAGGATCGGTCCTGGTTTTCTTCCGTTGCCAAGAAAGACAGCCTTGCTGCCAACCGCCTTGTAGGAGAGGATGAAGACGAAAATCAGCAACCCATTCCTACTCTTTCTGAGTGTTACAATATGATCATCGCCCCTGTGGCCGAATTCCTTGAAGAGGCCGAAATTGTTATTGTTCCTGATCGCTGCTTTTTCAAGGTTCCGTTTGCGGCGTTACAAGATAAAAATGGAAAGTATTTATCAGAATCTTTCAGGATCCGCATCGTTCCCTCGTTGACAACTCTCAAGCTCATTCATGACATTCCAGCAGACTATCACAGCCAGACTGGTGTACTGATAGTGGGTGATCCTGATGTTGGTGAGGTGCTGTACAGAGGAGCTGTTTATAAACCGCCAAGATTGCCTTTTGCAGAAATGGAAGCTGAAATGATTGCACAACTGTTGGGAGCGAAACCTTTAGCAGGAAAGAAAGCAACCAAACGGGCTGTTCTTCGAAGCATCGATTCCGCTAGTCTTATACATTTTGCTGCCCATGGTAATGCCGAAAGAGGAGAAATTGCTCTTGCTCCTCCACCACTCGTTGAAAGGAAACCTCAATATCCCAGTGGACAAGGGGAAAAGAGACCTCCAAATGAAGAAGACTATTTATTGACAATGGCAGACATCTCACAAGTTCGACTTCGAGCCAAACTGGTAGTTCTTAGCTGTTGCCACAGTGCGCGTGGACAAATCAAAGCCGAGGGAGAGGTAGGGATCGCTCGAGCGTTTTTAGGATCCGGGGCACGCTCAGTGTTGGTGGCACTGTGGCCATAGAAGACAAAGCAACAAAGCAGCTCATGAGTCGTTTTTACGAGCACCTTGTTCATGGGAAAAGTGCCAGTGAATCTCTTCATCAGGCCATGAAGTGGATGAGAGAAAACGGCTTCTCTGACGTTGGACAATGGGCTCCTTTCATGCTGATTGGAGATGACGTGTCTTTTGATTTTCAGAATTAAATGCACGATGAAAATTGCTTGAAAGCGTTTATAACCGAACAATCTGCAAAACGCCTTTCGGAAAAACGCTGTTATCAATGTTATGTTTTTCAAGACTTTGTGTCAAGGACAACCTGTTCAGATACCGCTTCTTCATTGAAATAGGAACAATTCTAGAAGAGGTTAGAGTCCGAGTGTAGTTCTTAATTCCGAGTGTAGTCTCCTCCGCCTTTTTCACCTGGAGCAGTAGCAGTGAGTCTGATGTCTATAATATGCGATCTACTGGTTTACGAAGTAAACGCAATTCCCTGGAATAAACTAAGGTTTACATGAAGTTACTTCAGTGTAACTATCTGGTGCCCATCTTGGAAGCTATTCCTCCCTTCGAATTCTAAGTATCTCTTGATTAGACTTAAAATTTTTTCAAAGTTCCTTTTATCGTCATGATGATGGTGAAATTTAAGTTAAAACCAAAACAATAACAACAGCAAAATCTGTGACCTTCTGGGTCAATGCTCTTGAACTTGAGGTGTCTTAGCAACAAAAGGTCACAAAAAGAGTTAAGGACCAAATCACCAGTAGTCCAGGGGCACAAACTGTTACAAAACTAAAAGTGATTTATATTTGCCATCACATACAGCAGTAACTTACTGCTTTGGCAAAAATGATTTATGAGTACTACCGCGTAACTTGTTTAACAGTGGCGGATCCAGGGGAGGAGCCCGGGTGGCCCGGTTCCCCCTTATTCTTAGACCAAAATGAGGCCCGAAGGGCCGAAAAAATTTTTTTTGAGACCGCCCCCCCCCCACCCTCATCTCAGGGTCTGGATGACCTCCAATCCCCCCCCCCTCCCCTTATCTGAAGGTCTGGATCCGCCACTGTTTAATGAGCGAAGTTTGTGTGTTCTCATGGTCATATTTTCCAAGGAATAATGGTTATTTTTAGGGTAAAAATGTTAATATTGACCATGCTAAGTGTTTTGTACTATTTCTTTGATATTTTGATGTTTTGAACTTGAGGAGGCCTAATTAACACAAGCTATATAGTTTCCTTTAGGCCTCCTTGCCATTACTGTCTACATTTTTCGATGTGTACCTTTTTTGTAATTGTAATAATCTATCTGTGTTTCAAACAATACAAATACAAAGTAAGAGGTATACCTGCATGTCTCTAAAGTTTCGTAACTTATATGACCCACTCCTCTGAGTTTCCTTATTTTGAACGGTTTTCGACTGTCCTGGTCTTTTTCACTTTCACAAGTATCTGTTGTTTCAGTTAATTGTTAATTGTTCTTTAATTTTTTTTAATGGGAGCCTTGAGCAACTCTGACGGAGCTGCCGGTGAAAACGTCATTATTTCCTGCATTGTGAAGTTTCCAAATCGCTCAGCTTTTCAAGTGACTGTTTAAAAAACGCGCAGGAGTGTATTATCAAGGTTAAAAACTCGAGACGAACCGAGATTTTTCAACCTGGTAATACACGACTGCAAGTTTTTTGAACGGCTTCAAAATCTCTGATATAGATCAAGTCATTCTTGCACTGATATTTAGATTTTGGGTTATTTTGATCTACAAAATTAGACTTAAAGTTTCGCCGTGTCTATGAGATGTAAAGACACTCATTAGACCATAATTTTGAGTTTTTGAAGAGTCGAGAATTGTCCTGGAGTTGAACTCTTTGAGGGTGGTTTCCTATTATAGGAAAGGTTATTTGAAAATTACACGCACGATACTCCAAACAAGTGAACATGCTCTGAGGCATTCGCTTTCGGATACCGAAGTAAGTAACAAATTTTATTTCAGTTTTCAGCTGCCATTCCAGTGGCACCGATACGGAAATATTGGACAGGGGAGTCCGCAGCTTCGCTCTTTAATACTTTGTTTCACCGAACACCCGCTAGCCAGTTCAGCCTTGTGACCCCAAAATTTAAACTTGGTAGGTCTGCCTGGCTAGGGCATAATTACAACACAGCACCAACGAAAGAAGGTCTGATATGCATACTTACTGTTTTCAGTGATACACGTCTATTCACAAATAAGGATGATTATGAAAAAATTGAAACGAAAACAAGTTTTGTAAACTTTCCGCTGCATGAACGATGTCGAAGGGTCATGTGACGGAATAACCGAATCCTTTTGTGGGACTTTCAACAATCGTGGATTAATTGAAATTGTGTCGGCCGAATACTGTAACGTGTGTCGCGTCTTGGTGAGAATAGACTGCAAAACAGTCCGTATTTTTGCGTATTCAAGTACGCGCGAGCAGTCAAACAAAAGGTCTGGAACAAGGTTGAAAACAGAGAGCGAGACTCGCCTCACAAGCCCTACGGGCATGTGAGGATAGGGCGCTTCGCGCGCGTAAGACTCTTACGCCACGCTTTACCGATTTTTTTACTCATTTTTGAGAAAAATCCGACTGTTTTGCAGTCTAAGACAGGAGATGCCCATAGAAGCAACAGCCTTGCTCCACCGTAGTCGATGATTGGATTATTAATATTATGGGAGACAGCCTGTCTCCCATAATCCATTAAAAAAAGAGAATAATATTCTTTCTTGCATTTACTTCACCTCCTTCGTCTTACAAATAGAAAACTCTTTATTATTTTTAACTCCGCGACCAACGCAATGGAAACCAATCGAGTAAAGGAGCGCGTCTTTTATATGAGCTGCTTTGACCGGTTTACGAAACTGAAACGCAACGATTGATGAAATAGAGGTAAGTCCGCTCATTTCTTTTGGCATTTGAAAAATATTTGTCTGGCCGTCGCACGCAGTCAGATCTAACGCACTTTACGCATTAAACCGGTACGGTGATTGACAGCTACCGATTCTTTTACGAGAGTAGTCGGTCTTTAGCTGGCTTTCCGAAAGCTTATTTATTCAGTTATTATGCCGCACATTGAGAAACTGCGCACAGTAAGTACATGTTGCAAAAGACAATAGGGTCTTTAAGATCCAGCGACGCGGACGACAACGAGAACGTCAAAAAAACAATAGGTTTAATTAGCAAAAAGCAACTTTGCACGTGCATCACACTTTTTTGTACATTTCTTTCACGTTTTTGCACGACTACGACGTGAAAATGCCTAATTTCGCGTTTAATGGAGGACGTAAACAAGCAACGACGAAATTTTATTTCTCTTTCTGGGCTTGAATACGGTCCCTTGAAATTCAGCTTCAGGAGGGTTCGCCTACAATTGACAAAGTAAGTGGTTAGGAATAATCGCTATAAAGACTGAAAGAACGCAAATTCACTTTTTAAGCGACGTTCTTGTCGCCGTCGCGTCGTTGGATCTTAAAGTCTCTAATAGCATTCTGGGCGATGGTAAACATGAACTTAGCGCAATAAACATGTCGTACTCCCCTGACAAAAATTGTCATGTTACCCCCCTACCTTCCCATAACGGCCACCTCTCCACAACGGCCACTTTCTTCTGTCCCCAAGGTCGCCGTTGTGGAGAGGTTTGACTGTATTTCGTTTCATTTAGCGGGATTTTATTTAGCACTAAGTATCACTAATTAGACACATGGTTAAGGATATATATAGGGATGGATAAACAACAAGTTGACATGTTTTCATTGCTGCAAAACAATGATCTTAACGTAAAAAAACGTTTCTCCCTCGAGCGAAATTACGTCGGTTAATGGTACGGACAGTGAATGTTGCAGTTTCAGTTTTAATACACTTAGAATCAAAATAATTTTCTTACATATTTAGTAAATTAACAGTGTGCCTTAATTACTCGATTAAAGTCGCCCTCGAATGAACGCCGCACCTAATCGGAAGAATGCGGCGTTCATTCGAGGATTATAGGAATAAAACGAGGTGGAACTCGGTATTGTGATGATGATGTCGTGATCCAGGCAATTCGACTCTATCTCAGCAAAAGAGCGATTCAAGAGAACCTTCAACATCTTTCTGTTTTACATAATGTTTATTAATGATTTACAAGGACTGTTGTCACGCAGGGATTTGAAAAAATGAGGGTGATTTCGAAATAAACGCTGCATCGGAAATGCTGAAGATTTTATAAACACCGAGGCGTTAAATCGAGTAAATATGATATTGGTAAAGAATTAAACATTAAGCAGTTGAAATGACTTCCCTTGATGGTTTTAGCTTTAGTAATTATTTTCTTGATTGACGGCGATCAAGTTCTTGCTGATGAGTGAACCAGTGGTGTCATATTTATTCAAAAACTGTTTAATTAATGGCCAATGAGTGTCTTTAAAGCTGATAAAGGCACGGCTAAACTTTACGTCCAAAATCACCCCAAATCTAAATATTAGTGCAAGAATGAGAATGAGATCTAAATCAGTGATTTTGAAGCCGTTCAGAAAAAAGCTCGCAGTCGTGTATTATCAAGTTTAAGTTTATAAGACCTATAAAATCCTTTGTCAATAGTCTACTAGATTATTGCCCATATAAATAGTGCCTTGGTTAGAAACATATCAACTGAGATTCGTTTAAATTTCATTTCATTTTCGTGACATTTCAATGCAGTCACACTTAAGAAAAACACTGTCATGGACGACGCGGTCGACGTTTTTGAAGCTCTTCTTTTTGGCTTTCCGGTTTCCGACTTTCCTCCTCAATTCCACTTATGTGCTGAAAGCCGTGGACTTGTCCAAGGAATGTTTGATTCTCGTCAACCAAAAAGCTCTAAAAATGAAACTGGATTGGCTACAGCTGAAATTAAGGACTGGATATATTACGGACTGTTTTAAGGGTACTGTCTGTTAAAAGATTACTCGTGTGCGATAGAATGGAGAAGAAAGGTTCTGGTCTCGGCTCGAAGGCGTGGCAACAGAAATGTAAAACGAAGGGTCACCTTTAGCGTTATACCGGAAAAATTGCATCATTACAAAGGCATATACCAAAAAGCAAAAGAGCTTTACGCTAAAGCGCTCAGCTTTATGGTGCATGCTGGTGAGAAGACCTTGGAACTTAGTTGTTACGGAAACATGGGGACTTTGCATTGGTCAATGGGGAAATATTCCGAGGCGAAAGAGTATCTTGAAAAGCACTTGCCATAGCTATAGAAATCGGCTTCCGGAACAAGAACCTTAGTGCTACTCAGAGCTCGGAAAATTGGTTCACTTTCTTTGTGAATACGCAATTGCTAAAGTCAACCAGGAAAAAGCACTGGCGATATCAATAGAAATAGGTGACAGAAGGAATGAAGGCTTGTGCTATCAATCAATCTGGCAACTGCGTTTCAGTCGCTTGGTAAATATACAACAGCTAAAGAACACTTTGTAAACGCAATTGCGATCATCCTTGCAAAAGAAATCGTTGATAGGGAAAATAAGGCCTCTTGCCTCGCGAAATTAGGAAGTTTCTTTCATTCTGTTGGTTATTATTCCAAAGCTAAAGAATATCTGTAAACAGCAATCGCGATCCGCAGTAGAAATCAGTGACAACAAAAGTGAGGCCTTGTATCACGGACAACTTGGACGGGTGGGGTTTTTCTCTCCACCTTTGAATAGACTGAATATGCTAAGGCAAAGGAATGATACGAAAAAGCACTTTCAATCACAAAAGAATTGTGCGATTAGAAAAGTCAGCCAGCGTTCTACACCAACCTGGGACGGTTGGGGAATATGTCAAGGCTGGCGAATGTTACGACAAAGAACTTGCTGTCACAAAAGAGTTGGGCGACAGAAGAACTGAATAAGGCACGTTTAACGTCGAATCGGGAAATATATGTCGTTCTGTTCGTCAACATGCCAAGGCAAAAATATATTATGAAAAAGCACTTGAGATCGCAATGGAGATTGGCCACAGGGAGAATAAAATCTGGTGTAACACAAATCTTGGAAATGTATTGCAGCCTGTCGGCGAGCTTGCTAAGGCTATTGAATATCACGAGCGAGCACTTGCGATCGCAAAGGACAACCTTGTCCCCAGGGCTTTTTCCCTGGCTTTGAGAAACGGGAAAAGCGCCTGGGGACGAGGTTGACACAAACAAAGAAGCCGTCACATTGGCGACTTAAGCGAGGCCGGCCTTATCACCTCACTACAGTTTAGGAAATATGTTTTATTCTCTCGGTAAACTTGCTAAAAGCAAGGAATGTCTCGAAAGAAAAACCTTTTCGAAGTGAAAATTTGTATAAATATTAGGATATTGGTTTTTACCTGATCTAATACTTCATGAAAGTAAAAACTCAGAAGGATAGGTTGCTTATCATATGATTTAGTTTCTTGAGTACACAGTCAGTCCTAAAAAAAAAAGGTTTTCTGTAAGACTTCACATTAAAATCAAGTATTACTTCCTATCACACCGGCTGTAAGGCTATAGGCTATTCTCGAATATTTAAAGAAGCTGACACCTGACATCCCCTAAATTTCTGTTTTTAAAAAAACGTTTTATTGAGATGATGAAACCTTTAATATAAAGCTCCAATATCCACATACAAATTCTACAGATCTATCTCCATACATTTTATATTTCCTTAAAGAAATAGTTGGGGTTGAAAAAATGTGTTCATATATCAAATCATTTTTACTGTGGTCACCATATTTTATTAGTTCTTGTAACATTTCTACTTGATTGTTGTTGTTGTTATTAAGAGAAATTTCGTGTTGGTCACCTTGGGAGCTATTGACCCCTTCATACTGGATGATAAGCTACTGATGTCAATGGCTTAAGGGCAAATTGTTTTTAAAGGGCATTAAGTATATTTATATTGCTCCCCGGCTTACTTAATAGGTGATATTATAAATTCAAATTCAGCTTAGCTTCCATTTAAGTATCGTCTAGTGTATAACTTTAATTGTGTAGTGCATCTATAAACACACAACTTTCAAATAAGAGTCTTCGGTGTTTCAAAATTTTTCACACAGAAAGATCAGTAATAATAGAAGGACTGACTCAAGCGATACTGATAACCCTTCCTTAGCCGCCGCTTCTCTTTTTTTGGCTGAATTATTATGCAGGGGCAATACATTTTAGAAGCAACAATATTTACCCTCTAGATGTGATCAATAATTTATATGAACATTTTCTGCAGAGAAACTTCAGGTTAATGTCATCATTGTCATTCTGTCGCCTTGCTTTCATAATCAATTGTATAATTTTTTTTTTAAAATGTCTTACGTTCCTAATGTATATCGTGCGTCAGTTTCTTGAAACACGCTTTGAAACGAACGCAAGTTCGATATCATAGAGATAACGCTTTTCAAAAATATCGTTGAGTAAAAGTCAGCGGATTTTTCACAAAGACTTCAACAAGGCTAACGGAAAACCGTAATGATGGGCGTATAAAGAAGCAATTCCCTGGCTGAATTTGATTAGCACTGTCAAAGCCGATTGCATTCGATCCGCGAGGAGGCCAAGATTAAATTCTTAACTGATTCCTTCAGGAGCGATCGATCACAGATATTGTTCAAAATCTCTGGCAGATGCTTACGCAACGGATAGTTCCTTCTGGGCCCAGACCACAAAGATACAATTGCCTGGTGCATCCTTCTATTTGCAACGACTTCAGGAAACTGGACAAGACGAAACATAAAACTACATTTTCCACTACATGAACACTTTAGCTACAAACGTAGGACATTTACCCTTATGTAAGGAAACATTCAAAATATGATTATCGTTGCTATCTTTGGCCTGATTTGAAAGGGAATACACTCGAACGCATGATTGGACGAATGTGATATCAAGCGGTTCAATGGCAGAGGTTAGCAACACAACAAACTGCGACCAAACTCTAGAGATAACATTCTGGGTCCTTAACTTAACCATAGGTGCTGTCACCCTCTCTGGAAATATTATAGTTTTGGCCGCCATAGTAACGAACTCAACTCTCCGTCAATATCCGTTAAATCAATTTCTTGCCTCATTAGCTGTCAGCGACATCATCATGGGCGCATGCGTCAGTCCCACTTACTCTTTGTTTTGCCTTGGGTGCCTGGATTACCCGCTGAGCAAATACTGCCGGCTCATGGAGGGTCCAAAAGACATTGCTCTCAGCTCCAGTAGCCTTAATTTACTTGTTATTTCATGTGATCGCTACTTAGCAGTTTACTGGCCTCTTCGGTACCAGACAATCATGACTTCTCGGAGAGTTGTCCTACTTTTTTGTCTCTCATGGGGGGTGGCCTTGACAGTTGCTGGAATCCGCCACGTTTGGACGCACACGAAGCAAGGAGCTGAATTAGATCACATCGACAGCGTCTACAACATATGGCTTATCACCTTGTTTGTCGTTATCCCTTGCATAATTATCACTATAATCAATATAAAAATCACGCTGGCCATCAGAAAACAAGTACAGCGTATGCAGGATATTGCTCTTGAAATTGCGCATGCCCAAAATGAGAACGAGGCTAATAGCCCGGATGAAAGTCAAGTTGAGGTACTACGAAACCGAAAAGGAACTTTTGCTTGTGTTTTAGTCGTCATGGTGTTTGTAGTATGCTGGATTCCACGGGTAATTTTTAACTTTCAGTACCGTACAAAAGGTAATCTTGCTGCGGTAAACACGCTAGTCCAGAAACTTTCAATGTTTTTCTTAATAGCACAGTCATCTGTGAATCCATTTATTTATTCCTTCTGTCGAGCTGATTTTCAAAGGGCTGCTGCCAAGATTTTAAAATGTAATAGCCACTGAAAAACGTGCTCTATACTCTAAGACTGTGTTGGTCTCTACGAAAAATAAGAAACGACAAGCGATTTCACCACAACTAAGAAAGCCAGGAGCTGAAGCTCAGGAATGGAGATTACCAAAGGTACCAATTTTTTTCCATTTTCAGGGAGTGGCCCAAACTTACCCCACTGAAAATGAACCAAGAGTCAAATTGATGAAGGCTAGCAGGCCTTTTGGCGCGAGTTTATTGAAAAAATTGGGATGAGAGCGAAAAAAGGGAAGAAGGGGCTGGAGGAAGAAAGAAAAGAAAACATTTCTGACCTTATTTCAGGGAGAGATAAATCATATAGACCTAGGTACGGTTAAAAGTTTTGAGGTTATGCATTACAAGAGAATGGACACGCAACGGAGAGATTTTGAATCACGCTCACCGGGGGCTGCAAATGTCAAATTCAAGTGTCAAAATCTCAGATTAGGAAATGAACAGTTAGAAACTAAACAAAATAATTTTTACGGACGGACTTGCCAGTAAAACCTTACTTTAATGAAAATACAAGAACAGTAAATGGACACGTAAAGGAAAAGCCTGTTACGTGGTACAAACTGAAGATTGTCGTTTGCAATAAACATGATTCTCAGGCTGCGTTCACATGGCAACGGACAAATTTTTGACTGAAAAATTGCCCAGACACTGTTCACACGAAGCCGTTCAATATTTTTGCTCTGTTCTGACGAACCAGTTGGCGTCTCCTGGCTGAGCTGCCGCGTACCATGTAACCACGCCTTACCGTACAGAAAATTAGACAGTAAAGGTTGATTTCCACTGACGCGTTTTTGGCTACGCACGTTAACGGACGTAAATAATAATCACGTAAATAAAATAGAGGCAAGATAAAAAGTGCTGAGCTTAAACGAGAAGTTGAGCAAGGTTCAACTTTTACGCTTACGAGCGACCTTTCATGCATTGCCTCTATTTTATATTTCATCAGGGGAAAGGTAGCCGCAGCATAAGCCTAAACAGCCATTATCTGGTGTTATTCAAGAACCCACGAGACAAATTGCAAATCTTGACTCTTGCCAAGCAAATGTATCCCGGGCAAACTGATTTCTTTTTAAATCAGTACGAGGAGGCTGTAAAAAGACCTTTTGGTTATCTGCTGATTGATCTGAAAACTACTACCCAAGATAATTGTCGATTGCGAACAAACGTCCTGCCCAGTGAAGAAGGTTTTAACCAAGCAAGTTTTATGTAACTTTTACGCAAGAACGCACGTCAAAGTTACGCGACACTTAAAATCAACCCTTATGGTGGCCACCTCGCGCCGTCAAATTTTCGACCGTACCGGATAAATTTGACCTCGACTTTGGCGTTTAAATTTAAGAACGGCTAGGCGTCTAACTTTTTTGCACAGTTAAGGAGATTCCTTATTACCTTCTGCTTTTAATGCATTCTGCTCTAAAGTTAGTGAGATCTATCATTACGAAACACGATCTGCAGCTAATCAGTCAATTACCTTCCCAAACTGACTAGAACTAATGATGGAAAATTTAATACTAGGTTTCAAGGACCAAAGATCTGGAACTCAATTGATGGGTAGCCTGAGAAAACAGCCAACGTTTGGCGACGCTACCACTACTGGTTTCCCCGCCAAATGACGTCTGAGAAACGAGCGCAGAAATTCCATACTGATGACCATGACGCCTCACTACTCAGATCTCTGTAGTGCTTTTGATTGGTCGTGCCGCGTAGGAATTCTGATTCAACCAATCAGAAGCGCTACCCAGATCTGGGTAGTGAGGCGTCATCAGTATGGATTTTCTGCGCTCATTTCTCAGACGTCATTTGGCAGGGAAACCAGTGGTAGCGTGGCCAAATGTCGGCTGTTTTCTCATGCTAATTGATGGTCAGATTAAACCTTTTTCTTTTTCTCAATTTAAATCAAAACTAAAACAACAGTACCTTTCAGTGTACTAATTTCGGAAAATATTTTGTACTTCGTAACTTCCATCCTTCTTTTTTCGTTTTTTCCTTAAATACCTGCTAGTCATCCTCGGAGACCTAGGGGCAGTCAGTCAGGTCGGGTGAAAAGGTGGGACGAAAGTTTTCAAGAACGGGCAAAAGAGCCCCTGGGTACCGACTCTCACCGAACTATTTCCAAAAATTCAAGTGGATGCCGGCTCCTGATTGGGCACAAAAAATGCTTTGTATTATTGTGCCCAACTGGCGAACAGTTTCTCCTGAGTTCTTTTCGTGACTCGTACACGACGGCTATTGTCTCGATCACGGCTTGTCTGGTTCATGCACCAAAGAAATGCACGCAGTCAGGAAACTTTCAGTGTGATAAAAAATCCCCATCTGATTTCAAAATACTGTCTGCCCGAAAACTAAAGACGCTTTCTAAAAATACAAGCTTGAACTTACAACAGGAAATATTAGGAAGTTTTTAAAAGATACCACGATGGTTGCCAGCCACGAAAACGTCGCATGGAAAAGTGAATTCACATTTTTTCCGTCTCTATCGTGATTATTTTAACTCGCTTACTTTGTCACATGCAAGCGAACTCTTCTGGAGCTGAATTTCTATCAACCATATCCAAGTTCATGAAGAGAATGAATTTTGTCATTTCTTGTTTAAGTCCTTCACAAAACGTGAAATTAGGCATTTTCACGGATAGCCGTGCAGAGAAAAGTACAAAAAAGCATGATGCACGTGCAAAGTTGTTGCTCTGCCTTATCAAGCTATTGCTTATTTGACTTCCTCGTCGCCGCCGCATCTTAAACTTCCTATTATTTACGATACATTGTGATCCGTCAAAAACAGAATATTCTCGAGGCAAATTGAATTGCTCCCGCTGATAGCATCCCAAACGTTTTTTCGACTCATCGGTAGTTCCTTCGTTTCTAGTTAGGAAAGTAGAAAATAAAAGTTTCCCTTGCACGCACAAGCTTGGTGAACGAACCGAGCAATAGCCGTCGTGTACAAACTCACGAAAAGAACTCAGGAGAAACTTTTCGCCGATTGGGCACAACAATACAAAGCATTTTTTGTAGCCAATCAGGAGCCGGCATCCGCTTGAATTTTTGGAAATAGTTCGGTGAGAGTCGGTACCCGGGGGCTCTTTTGCCCGTACTTGAAAACTTTCATCCCACCTTTTCTCCCCACCCCACTGACTGCTCCTGGGTCTCCGAGGATGCCTGCTAGTGTGTGTGCATGAGTCACGGTGTGTTGGTGTTTGCATGTATACTGAATACATATCATCCTTATAAGTTGCCATGTTGTACCTCCGCCATAAACTTTTGTAAATTAAATAATTGTGACATCTTGCTTTTGGTAAAATTATTTGTTGTTGTTGTTCTTGTTGTTTCGTGTGAACGGAACACTTACATGTCAACGCACCAATTTTCAACCTGTCGAAAAATCCTTCGTTGCCTTGGAAACTTAGCCTTAATCTCTAGTAATGAAAAGCTACGCAATTACTACAGGTGGATTTAATAGGGTTGGTCCGAGGGGGCCATGAGCATCTCTTTTTCCGAGAATTATCGGTAAAATAAATAATACCGATATAGCTGGCAAGAGTCCCCCTACCCCTTTCTGAATTGTGTGGATTCGCCCCCGAGTACAACAATGATACTTTCTTCCGGCGGCTCATTGTAACTGACCTCTCCGATACTAGGGCCCTTCAACGAAATTAAACTACGACGGTGATCCGCAAAGGGAAGGTCTAAAACAAAATAGGTTTACCAAGCAAAAAAACAGCTCTGCACATGCATCACACTTTTTGGCAAATTTCTTTGCCATCCCTGCACAACTACACCGTCAAATGAGCAAATTTTAAGTGGACTCGCAAACAGGAACGGCGAGGCGATAAATTTTACTATCTCTTTTGGCTGAACTCGAACCCTATCACTCTTTTCAGTTTTAACCTGATTTACCGTTAAAGTCACTGGGTGGCTTGGGATAAGGGAAAAAGTTTGAAAGAAAACGAAGTCTATTTTTCAGCGACTTTTTCATCGGCGCCCCCTTTGTCGGATAGTAAGGTCACGCCTAATTCCCAATCCCCACGCTCACGATTAGCTTTGCAGGACCTTGCAGGCCCTCTTACAAGTAGCCTCCTTGTAGCGAGAAAACCTTACTCTAGATGGCCTGCGTAGCAGGCTGTTATTTCGGGTGTGTCTTTCGTTTGTGGTTCGTAAAGTAAGAGATATGGCCGCGCGAAAGCTGAACCGAGGTCAAACGAGAAAACGACGGGGGACGGGAGGTTCTCTCTGCTTTCTCCCCTTTGCTCCCTCTTCCCTCGTTTTCTTGTTTGACCTCGGTTAAAACAGTTTAGGATCGCGAGGCCGTAATTTTCTCTTACTTTTCGAACCACAAACCAACAAGAAGCCGCCTGCTACGCGGGCTAAGCTCGAGAGCCTGCTCGTGGCCTGTCGTTCAAGCGGAATTCTTGTTAAAGATGCTCATAAATCTCGCCCGATCTTCAAAAGTTGGACGACGCTTCCTTTTGGACGAATAACGTACAATGGGGATGCGTGTTGACCAAGTTTTAGTAGTAGTCAACCGAATTATAATGATGCCTGCTGCTCAGTATATTTGAAACTTTTATCTTGCAACTGATCTAAACCACTTAAAGAGAACAAACCTCCTTTTCTCTGTCCCTACTGTAAATCGCGGAAACTAGTCTCGGTTTTTCCCGCCACATGCCAGGTTCATTAACTAGCCGGGGGGTGGGGGTAGAAGTACTGAGATGAAACTAGTTATTTCAATAATGATGAATTTTTATTCATTTTAACAACTACGCAATTCAGGCTACGTTAACACGCAGGAAACTGGACGAATCTTCGACCTATTGAAAACTCGCAGCCTCGTTCCCAGTCGTCCTCGGCGATTTCGGATGTGACGTCAGTTGTCAAGCTTGACGGGAAAATTCGCCTATCGCGCTTGGTTCCAAGCCTCCCATTGTAACTCGGATAGCGCGAATCGGCTCCTGCCTGGGTACGAGGCTGGAAAACTCGTACGTTTTGATGAACCGTTCACACGGAACCGCCTTAACCGTACGAAGATTTTGACGCCTAGCCGTTCCTCTCTTCTCCTCAGAGGCCTCTTTGTCTCGTAGAGAGGCTGGGGAGAAAGAGAAAAATAGTGCGCGGGGCCCATCATCCACCGCGCGCTTTCTACTTTTCCATTATCGCGCTATTTTTATTGAAATATTTAGCGGAAGCCTCTGCGGACGAGAGGGGCTGTTCAAAAATTTGAACGCCAAAATTGAGGTCAAATTGTTAGCCGGTACGGTAGTTTAATCTACTGAACCACGACCGTCCAATGTTTTGAACGCAAAGGCGTGGTTGTACGGCCTGTTGATGAATGCATGGTAACTCAACTGGAAGACGCCATTTAAGTTGCGCTTTGCGTTTTGGCAAATGGTAAAACCTCTGACAAGATTCAACCTGGTTATTCAGTTCCGTGTGAACCGAGAAAAAAAATTGAACGGTTCCGCATAAACGAAGTGTCCATTCAAATTATTCAACCAGTTCAGTAACTCATTATGATTTCCGTAATGTAATCAAGAAAACCCATTTTACTGGCCAAGTGATCTTTTGTAACCTTTGAAATCAAACAGCAATAATCGGAAAAAAATGCCAATAACTTTAAAAGCTTCTGCTAAAGGAAATCAAGGCCAACATTTTGCACAATGTACGCATGCTCACTTCAGTTTTCGATGCAAATAACGACAAAAAAGAAAAAAGGCGCTGACTGTTCACCAAAGCTTCAAAATGGTTTCAAAAACTATAGGGCTAAATGTTTTCAAAAGAATACCTCGCCCCGTCATGTTTAGATGGGCCACAGTAATGGCCTTGAAATGATTTTTCCTAATTCTAACACTATCATAAAAATCAGGAAAGCATCTTATTAAGCTAGGACGTGGTATACAACAAGAAACAATAATTGGACAGAGAGGGAAACGCCCAGCCTAGCCCTTGGGACATGTGAATTTGTAAGTTAGTTTTAGATCAATTGAACGTTTGAAATTAGAGAGCTTTAGATTCTAAGACGAGTACGACAACGAGTACGAGATTTTCTCAGTACTAAGTATTGTTCGCGCCTGAACCAGCGTCATTTTGGTGGGAAAAAGTGGTAGCCGTCCCACTCCACTACGAGTCTTAGCGAGAATGTCAAAGTGGCGGAAACAAGTTATGAAATGTTAGAAGTCTTAACATTTTGCGATCGGGAGAGGGGGTAACCTCCTTCACCAAAGATAACAGTGCTAACTTTTTAAGTGAAAAATGGTACAATGAAGCTTTCCGGGGAGTCTATATTTTGAGAATACGCGAAAAAACTTTAAGTCAAATCTCGTAGCCGTAGTCGTCCTCGAAGGTCTCTAATAATCGAAAGCTTGTATCCAGAGTGGTCAGCAAATCGTTATTCGGTGTTGTCACGAGAGAGTCATAGGACATTATGCGGACGTCCCAAGGAATTAGACTTCCCTTTAATTACAACCTCTAAAAATAACTTTAATGAAATTCACATTTCCTGGCCTACACCCTAAGATTCCCTCTCTGCCCATTATACTCCCTGGTATGTAATCATAACGAAACGTTGAATAAACTAACACTAAGTACATCTAACTCAGAGGCACCCAACGACGGTTTCCTCCTAAATACATTGAAATCACTTTTAAAGCTATCCAGAGTACTTTTAGATCTCTAGGAATGCATTCTAAGCAGCGCTCTAAAATTGGAGTCTGTTTGGTCATCCTAGGGGAACTTAAGTGTTATCAAAATTACGAGGGCTTCAGTTTTATTTTCCCGACAAATTAAGATGCAATTAAACGTATTTCGAAAGAGAGAATTTTTCTGATTACTCTTCTGTCACATTTTTTAATCCAAAAATTTTAGGTTTCCTTTTTTCTACGAAAAATAGCCAAACCTGGGGAGTGAAATGTGAAAAATTAAACTTCCGAAAATCGTAGGGAATTTATTAGATGAGCTTCCAAAATTGAACAGGACAGGAACGGTTATTAAGAAATTTTTAGCCGTCTTCAGGCAATAGAAAATTCTAGGCAATACCGTAAATCTTATATTAACCCCCACTCTCAAATAAGCCCCCCCCCCCTTCAGGGGAAGAAAGGTAATAATCTCCCCCTCTCTATTAAACCCCCCTCCCCTCCCCTATTTATTCTTCGCTAATAAATGATAGACTGTATTAATCAACAACGACTGTAAAACTTCGTTTGGATTGATCAGGGGTGGTTGGTTTAGTAACTGGAAGATTGGATTTGATTCTGATCCGCAGCTGCATGACCTCAAACTTCTCGTACATGAGCTTTTCCACGTTGTATTCTAGTTCTTTATGGAGAACTGATAACATCGTACATCGCCCTTTCTAAATTAAATAACCCACCCCCGGGGGGGGGGGGGAGGGGGGCTTAATAGAGGATTTACGGTACTTGCTTCTTCGAACAGATATTTTTCCAGAAAACAGTGGTTGGGCCCCTGCTAACTCAATCAGGTGAACACCTGAAACAGTTGATAAAGCAAATCGTTGCCTCTCAGTTCAGGTCCGTACAAAGCTTGTGAGATTATAGCTTCATTTGCTCTGTTCATCTTGGCCGGCACTGCAAACTAAAAATTCATGACCATTACATACTCTACGGGTAATCAGAGTGAATATGTAAATAAATAAGATTTTTATAAATCTGTTGTATTCAACGGAAAATTAAAAATACTTTAACCCTATTCAAGCTAGGATGTTTTTGACCTTCTGTGGCCAAGGAAAGGCTGTTAACTCCACCCTCAATTGGTTTTATATCGACATTGATACTACATTATTAAGAAACGTGGAGGGTTATAATAAATCATTTAAAGAAATGATCTTATGGCGCCATCTGAGGTGCCAGTGACGTCACCGTTCCAATACTACATTATTATGGAGGGTTATAATAAATCATTTAAAAGAATGATCTTGTTTCGTCATCTGAGGTGCCAGTGACGTCACGGTTCTAAATAACCCCCGTGTCGGATCTTCATTTAAAAACGAAAGACGAAAAGCGGTTGATATCAATGACACCTGACGAATTTTGTGAAAGAAAAAAAAAGAATACAATCTATGAGGACTAATAGAATCCGGGCTTAAGGTAAGGGTGCTTACATGATAAGGGCGCTTGTTAGTATACGTAAGCGAAAATAAATAAAGGAACTAACTTACGAGAGCGTTTTTAACAAACTTTCACTTGCCTGCTGCTGCTCATTGAAAAAGGGGCCCTTATTGAAGGAAGAGGGTCGAATTGAAAGTATGTGAAATAAATCACTGATTGATACCAACCTTTCGCTCCAAAATCAAATGTCACGTTATCTCCAATCAGCATAAATGGTGCCCATTGCCCCACTTTGGAATAGCCGTTTTCTCTCATCCACTTCATGGCCTGGTGAAGAGATTCACTGGCACTTTCCCCACTAACAAGGTGCTCGTAAAAACGACTCATGAACTGTTTTGTTGCCTTGTCTTCTATGGCCCAAAGTGCCACCAACACTGAGCGTGCACCGGATCCTAAAAATGCTCGAGCAATTCCAACCACTCCCTCTGCTCTGATTTGTCCTTTTGCACTATGACAGCAGCTAAGGACCACAAGTTTTGCTCTCAGCCGAACTTGGGAAATTTCAGCCATTGTCAACAAGTAGTCTTCCTCTTCTGGAGTCCTGTTGATGGCGGGTGGAGGGGCAAGGACGATTTCCCCTCTTTCAGCATCACCATGGGCAGCGATATGTATAAGACTCACCGACTTTATGCTGTCAAGAACCGCCTGCTTGGTTGCTTGCTTTCCTCGCAGAGGTTGAAAACCGAGCAGTTTTCCAATTATCTCTACTTCTTCGCTTGCAGAAGGCAGCCTCGATACAATCTCAATACTTTCCTTGAACAGCACGCTTCCAACCTCGGGATCCCCCACTATCAGTGCACCAGTGTGACTGTGATAATCTGCTGGGCTGTCATGAATGAGCTTCAGAGAAGTCATAGAGGGCACGATGCGGATCCTGAAACTCTCTGATAAATACTTTCCATTTTCTTCCTGCAGTGCTGCAAATGGGACTTTAAAAAAGACTCGATCAGGAACGACAATAATTTCGGGCTCAACGAGCAAATCAACTACAGGGGCGATGATCAGTTTGTAACTGTCAACAAGAGTAGGTTCCGGTGATTGGTGTTCATCCTTCGCTTTATGCAGTTTGGGAAATTCTTTCTGGGAGGAGCTGCAGGCGTTCGAAGGAAACCAAGATCGATCTTCGGACTGGTTTTCAACTAGGACTTCTCTCCAGGTTTCGTTGCTAAGAACTTCATCGACAGTTCTTGACGAAAACTCACTATCGAAATATTCCCCGATGTTAATTTGTTGATAACGAATCGGTTTGTCTGCTGTGAGAATCCACGTAAATAGGAGATCTTTCAGATACGAAATGTACAGAAAAACACTGTTACTTTCATTATTTACGATTTCATGAAGATCAGCATATGGCTGTGCACTGGTGGATATCTGGTTTTTCACGGAGAAATGAGTGGATAATAAGTCTACCAATGCTCTGGATCGGGCAAGTTCTTCAGTTTGAAGAGCTTTAGCATGGCTCCCTATTAACCGATAAAATAGACTGACGCCACGGTACGCATGGAAATTTTTATCCAGAAACGACATTTTGAACTGCTCATTACCTCCCATCGCATTTAGCATATCCTCGTACCTAGAAAAGTTGACAGAGAGATGCGATTCAGCCTCATGTATGTTCCCCTCTAGCAGTTTGATTAATGACCACTTAGCATGGTTTGATACCTCACCTTCAATGTCTCCAACCTTACGACTCAATACAACTGATTTCTCGTAATATACTTCAGCTTCGGAAAATTCACCTAGGTTAGAACACGCAACGGCAAGATTACCGTAGCAGTAAGCTTCTTTAAAGCTGTCTCCCATTTCTTTAAAATACAACAGTGCGTTCTGTGTATATTCTTTAGCCTTGCGAAATTCAAAGAGTTCTGCAAACACACTTCCTAGGAAATAACTCACGTCTGCTTCTCCGCTTTTGTCACCAATTTCTCTTGTGATGGCAAGTGCCTTTTTCAAATATTCACTCGCCTTGTGGAGTTCTTGGAGAGAATGAGACACTAGTCCAAGCTCTTCATAGCAAGAAGCTTCTGTTATTCTGTCGCCAGTTGTTACTGCGATTGCCAGCGCTTTTTCACTATATTCTTTAGCCGTGGCAAATTCACGGAGAGACTGACAAGCTTCTGCTATTTTGTTGCAGTTTATAGAAGCTTCCATTGAGTTACCAGTCTCTAAACTAATTGCCCTTGCTTTTTGATAACACTTTATAGCTGATGCGTGATCAGCGAGAGAATCTAACACATCTCCTAGACGCCTATAGCTGCTTGCCTTTTCAGTTCTGTTTGCAGATTCTTGCCATACTGCAACTGCTCGTTCGTAACATTCTTTAGCCTTGGAAAATTTCCTGCGAGATTTGTACACAGTTCCTAGATGTTCAAAATTAGTAGCTTCTCCTTCCTTGTCGCCAATTTCTTTTGCAATAACTAGTGCTTTTTCGAAGTACTCCTCAGCCTTGACAAGGTCATGGACTGACCTAAACACAGTTCCTAGTCTTGTTAAGCAGCTGGCCTGTCCCTTCTTGTCACCCATTCCCCTTCTCTTGGTAAGCGCTTTTTCGTAAAATTCTTTCGCCTTATTCAATTGACCGCGAGACCTAAACACAGTTCCTAAGTCTTCGTAGCGGGTGGCTTCGTTACTGTGGTTGCCAACTTCCTTTGCGTAGTTAAGTGCTCTTTTGTAACATTCTTCAGCCTTGTAATACTCATCAAGACCCTCAAACACTCTTCCCAGGCACGCGTGACATACCTCCTCTCTTTCGCTGTCGCCAATTTCCTTTGCAATTGCAAGTGCTTTCTCGAGATATGGACGGGCCTTAGCAAACTCGTCCAGAGACGTAAGCAGTTTGCCTAGGTTTATCGAACCAAATAGCTCTCCTTTTGCATCTCCCGTCTCTATCAAGATACCGAGTCCTTCCAAATAAAGCTCTTTTGCGTCTTGATAATTGTGTTGACGTTCATGTAAAGCCCCCAGCTGAAGAGTTACCCACCCACCTTTGCGTTTTTTGCCACTCTCTCGTAGTAAGGTCTGAAGCTTTTCACCACATTTTATCGCGCGTTTAAGATCATCAGTGCGCCATAACGCTCCGTACATTTTACTATATATGTCCTCGTAGGATAATCTTACTATAAACATGTAATATGCTCCAGCTTCTTTCAGGGCGTTGTTTTCGAGGAAAATCAGACATTCCTTGAACAAGTCAATAGCCTCCATCTCACGATTTGTTTTCATTAGGTACGTGGCAATAAACACGCCTACACCGAGGACTGTTGTAATTTCCTCTAAGTTGTCCATTATCACGTCGACACTAGAAAGGATGCAATAAAATATGAGTAACTTGGTTCAGTATCCACAAAGACAAACTAGTTATTTCAATACAAGAAGGCGAACATTTTTATACATTTTGGTCTTGCGTTCACAAAGAAGAAGTTCTCAAAACGGTCTTTTGAACTGGCTGGTCTATCTTTCTGGTTTGGATTGACCAAAAACGGAGGTTTTAATAAACGCCGTCATAGTTACTCATGCGCTATACAACCCGGTTTTGCCTATAGCCCAGAAACGCAGAGAAGGGGAAGTGCAAACAAGCTTTGGAGAGACGTCATACACCCTTGTGAACTATTATTTGCTTTGGACTGACCCCGATAACGTTTTCAGTCCACTGTGAGGGGGGGGGGGGGGGGGGGAGGGGCTGGCCATTTTGCTAGGGGTCATTTTCAAAAGCTTTGAATTGCTTTGAGACAAAACCAGCCACCGGATCGAACTTCCGGGACAAGTATTTAAATGTCTGCTTACTCCGAAAACTGAACTTACGCAAAACAGGAGGGGAGGGGAAAGAAGATGGCAAACCTTTTATGAGAAGCGTGATAATAATTATGATTGAAAAAGCTTTCCGCGAAACTTCACCATGTACAGCGACGATCACGAGAAAGCACGCAAACAAATTACAGCCCTGTCACGTTTGTCACACGCAAAACGTTCTGCCGTCCTGTTCTTTCTGCCGTCCAGTTAATTTTAACTCACACACTTGACTTCCATAAATTGCTCCATAAAGTGGCGTGATTTGTTCTTCGAAATTTAATCAAATTTCTTTCAGCAGTTTTGGCTTAAGCACCACTAATAAAATGATAGCTGGAATACAGTTGACAGGTTTTTTCCATTTTATTTTGGTGCTCAGTTATATCTCTGATGTAAAAAGTCTCAATATTTTCTCTTCAATCGCGTATTTTCTATTTCCTCACCACATCCTCATTACCCCACCGCAAAATGGGAAAAAAGCGCGTCTGCTAAGGCATAGCCACTGAAGTTATCAACAGCCGTCAGAATAGAAGAGGTGGGGTGGGTCACGAAAATTAATCTGGTCCTAGCCTGTTACAGGCGTTCAGATAGTGGAGCGCAAGAGAAAAATTCACGAAGAAAAAAAAATTGAGGGGAGAATAGGAAAAGGGGAGGGAACGTTTCCCTCGATAATCTTATCGTAAACAGCAAAATTGCCCTCGTCTTCGAACTGAAATGCTAAATTGAACTACGAATGAAGAATCATTCCGGAGAGTCGGTAGGTTTTTCGTTTAGAGCCGCTTTGTGGTTTCGGCAGCGATTTTGTTTATACGAAGTCTCTGAGACCAATGTTGCAATTCCACCTTCTAGCTACTATTTTCACCGTCAAGTGTAATGATTCTGTTAGTTTTTCTTTCTTTTTTTAGCTTCTTTTCAATTAAAGCAAATCATTGTGTTTTTTTAACTAAGTGTTCCGTGTGTGTATTTATTTCATTGCGTGATTGCGACCGAGTTTGATTATGGAATTACAACCGGTTCAGAGTACTGCATGCAGTTGATAGTTTGAACGTTAAACATGAATTACGATCGAAAAAAGTAAAGCCATTCTGTATCATGGAGACATTTCCACACTATATTTCTTGGTTTGCCACTTCAAAATCATGTTTAACTTTTTGCATGAATTAAAGCAAAGGAGTAGTGACGTCACTCAAACGGCCGGTCGATTCAGACGTTACTGAGGGAGTAATAAATAACGACTCGAAGTAATCGGATGAAATTCAGGCTAGGAATAGCGATCATTAAAAAAAAACACCACGTTTCGGGTGACATGGACAAATATATGGTTGAGTGGGGCTGAGGCAAAGCATTACGACCGCTTCAAGCATGCACGATCCCAGAGGGATGCGCACAAACGCACAGATTATACGAAATTCCTGAAATGAGCTGATTAATTATTCGGTTAGAATAGACCGGATAACACTGTTGCCGAGGCTGCTCAAAATAGCAATAAACACAACTTGAAAACTCAAGTAAGCACATCAGCCGTCAGTATGTAGTGACAGTCGTAGTTTCTTCCAATCCTAGCTACAAAGCAGGACATTTAATTTATAGTAGCAATTATTGACGAGCGTAAAAGTAAAGGAAACAAGTTCAATATAAAAAACAAAAGATAAAGACTGTGATGACCCCGTCTACGATTTGTAGCTAGGACATTCCTAGTTTCGGCAGCAATCGGAAGGGCGTTTACCTTCAAATATATACACTGGGAGTCTAAAAAGCTAGGATGGTTTGGGATTTACTGATCTTCCAAGGTCTGCCAAGCTCGTTCAAAATGGCCGCCCCCTCCGAAAAAAGTCGGATCTTGTTTACTGATATCTCGGTCGACATTACCCACAGTAAACAAGATCCAAAAAGTCCTCAGCCCCTTTAATATTGAAGATCCATTAATTTCAATCATTTCCATCCATCTGTTTCTCGTTGCTGTTGATTTAAATTACTTTACAGACGCTCATAAAACTAGATACTGTATCAGTTTAACAAAACATTTTTCGCTTGTTTTTTAAGGTTTTATACCGAACTCCGTCAGTTCCAAAACCCAACTTCCGCCCCTCGAACGAAACGTTGCTTGCGTGCGTACAACAGATTCAGAAATTGTGTTGCTCAGTTTAGCACGAACAGATAAAATTATAATCTTACTCTTAAAGATAATAGAATGGTTGTCGAAACAAAAAGGTTTTGGACTTTTACTTACCTCAAAACAAAGCGTGTTCAGCTTTCGGAAAGCAAAAGTGAAAGAGTGTGAAGCAGAGAGGAGGTTCCCGGTTCCCACGAATTGTTTGCCGAGCCTTGGTCAGCGGTCAGACACTTTTTACTCATGCTCACTTCTGAGAGCCCGACAAAATGGCGGGAAATTTTTCTGTTATCTTCTTGCCAATTTCGGAGTCATGTTTTGGTTGAGTTTTGGTTAAATTATCTTTGGAATCATGCCTTCTCAAGCAAGTAGCAGTGATTCAAACGATCTTGCTTCGAAATATAGTCATTTGTTGCAGCCGATCCGCGATCTGACCAAGAACTGGGATATCGATGTCGCCGCGCAGTTGGAAGAGTACTTGGCCGAGGTTAGTATTAATTGGTGTATTTAAGCTGAAAGAAAATCGATTTAAAGGCAAAATTTGAAAACCCATGTATCTCCGATGTCCAAGGGTTTTTCTATTATGTAGGTCAATTTGAGTCTAGGTCATCCACTGTTCAAATCACAAGTTTTTTTTATAACAGTTCTAGATCAAATCAGAAGCATAATCTGATCTTGTAAATTTATAATATATGCACTGTATATAGTAAGCAAGGAATTGTTTTGTAGACAACTCATTCGAATGTTCACAATTTAGGATTCATCCACGTTGGCAGACTCTAAAGTTGTAACTAACCACCTTGTACATACAGCAAAATAAGCAGTACCACTGGAAATTTGTACTGCTCAGTAGCTGCCTTTATTTGAATGGCAAAACGTAGCAGATTTTATCCATAGACTTAAAAGTTTAAACCGCCTTGTTCAGCATTATAAACAGTACTACAGGAAAAGTACTGCTCTGTTGCTTTCTTTTGAAATGTCACACTTAAGGTTATGTAAGACAGGACGATTCGCAACAATGATTTTGGTGCAACACAGCATTGCAGTGCTGGAACAATGTTCTAACCATTTGAAATAATGTCGCAACAATTTTGCAACGCTGTGTTGTGCTAAAAATCGTTGTTATGAAATCGTCTCCTGTAACATCATCTTTAAGGATTTGATCCACAGACTCAATACTTAGGATCACCTTGTAAAACACTACAAAAAGTAACACTGTTCAATAATGGAAACTGGTCGTTTTGATTCAATGTTGTTTCGATGCTATTCGTTTCGATACAAACTCAAACGGCAAAATTGCACCAAAGTTTTGATCACTTCAAGTATAGTTTGCACATGAACATGAACATGAAAACATCAAGTTAAGTGCTTGAAACTATTACAACTGGATTGAATAAAATTGTATTGAAACAAATTTGTATCAAAACAATCAGAAACCAGAGTGACAAATTCAAAGATTTCATCTGCAGATGTGATCATACAAGCTATTATCCATGTTGATATTGCATTCGGAATAGATTTAGAGGGACCCTGTTGTAATGACAAGATCCCATTGCCTCCAATTAAGTACTCCAAATGTGATGTGTCTGATGTTCTTTCAGATTGAAAGGATCAAAATTTCCTTTGATGGAGGCAAGACTAGCATGAATTTTGCAGAAGCAGCTCTCCTTATCCAAGGTTCTGCTTGTATCTACAGCAAGAAGGTATAATACAGATCAGAATCTGTATTCTAACATCTATGTCGGCCGATACTCAGTCGTCTCTCGACCGAGATGTTGGTCGAGAGTCGGTTTAGTATCAGCCAAGTATCGACCGATATCTTGGTCGAGTGGTGTTTTCCTGTCAGTTGCATATCGGTCAACAGATCAACCCACAGTCGGTCGAGATAGCATCGGTAATGTGTTGGCAATGTATCGGTGAATCGTCAGTCAAGTATCAGTGGTGTATCAGTCGACAATAGGCATCACCTAGAGTCAGTCAATATATAGGCTGAGTGATGTTTTACTGTTGGTCGAGTATTGGCAAACAAATCGACTGACAGTCAGCCGCGATAGCATTGGTAGTGTGTCACCAGTGTATCAGTGAACTGTTGGTCGTATCGTTGTTGTATCGGTTGACAATCGCTATCGCTTTTACCCTATGCTTTGCCTTTTGTTACAAGGTTCCTGACGTCAGCTGACTCGCAATGGACACTAATGCTTGTTATGCATAACAGTTTTGGCTGATAATGGGTTGATCGTGGACGATCCATCAGCAAAGTACCAGCCAACTATTGGCCGACTATCGACTGATAGACTGGAGTAGTCAAGTACTGGCCACATATTGGTCGAGACGCGGCCGACTCTCGACCGACGGTCGGCCTTTACTAGACCCCCACTTGACCAATGCATCAACCGACATGTCGACCAACATTTTGACCAAGGTATTGACCGTTGTGTGGCCAAGTGTCAGTGATATGTCGATGGTCCATCTGTAAAGTATCGGCTGACCATTCACCGATAGACTGTAGCAACATAGTGTTGCCAGCATATCAGTCGAGAGTTGACTGAGTATGGGCTGACATAGCGGCTGATATATCGATCGACAGTTGACCGAGATGTCGGCCAATACATCAATCGACAGTCCCCTAAAAGATACATGATCTAATTACTAATCTTAAGCATGCCAAGTGAGCAAGGTACAGGCTATATAATATTATATTCATGTCAAATTAGGGATGGTAGTTGTGGTTCAGACATCTTTTTCAAGTCTAGTTCCCTTTTTAGGTGGAGTATTTGTACACGTTGGTTTATCAGACGTTGGATCTCATTGCAAGTAAAAAGTAAGTTAAACATTTCCACTGCTGGGAATCTGACCTTGCATGTTACTACTTTATCTTTGTCATAATAAATAACATTAAGACGGAATCCTCAGGAAATTGAGTAATTTTAATTTTCAGTGGACAAAAACCTTGTACCAGAATAATTTAAACCATATCACGTTCTTTTTCACATTTTTCAAGGGCTATAGATATAATTAAATATAGTTATCTGTAATGACACCTAAGACAATTTCTAATGGGAGCCAGCAGAGAAAAAAAGGAATTTCAAATTTCACAAGAATTGTGAAAGAGCAGCTAAAAAATCATTTATTTTGAAGATTTCATTTCAGTCCATTTTGTGAATTTGCAATTCATTTTCTCGGGCTCCCATAAGAAATTTGAAGTTTGAAGCTTGCTTTTTAGTCTTCTAACACAGATCAACCTGTTTTACTGATTGCCTTTTATGGTATTGTGCTTTGCCAGGCGACTTCAGCAAGCATCGTCAGTAGATGATCAGGGCAAAGACAAAGATGCCTCATTCAGAGATGACAGTGTAGAGGTGTTGACCGCTTTTCATTGCAACTCTATTCAATTTATTGCTTGGTTTTCTTTGATTTTGATAAAAAGCTGGCCCTCAAAATGTTGCAATTGAATCCCCTCAAAATTACCAGACTTGTGTGGCTTATAAATTCAACTGACCAACAAAAATTCCATTAATGTACATGTGTGGTACACATACATGAAGCCGGCCTGTTTTAGAATAATATATGGTGCTTAGAATAATTTATTTCCACTAGTTGCACTCAGGCAGTGCAGTCAAACCTTGATCTGTATACAGACACCCCTAAGACTTGAGGAAATGTATGCTTAGGGGAGGTATCCTTGGTCGCCCTTGGAACCAAAAAGTGTCACCTAAGGGAAGGTTTCTACTTTAATAGGTATGCATTTAAGGGAGATTTAAAATGTGGTGTTTGTATTTAGTGGGGACCATAACTAAGTGTCCTTTCATGATGTGTACCATTGAGCAGATGTTCAACAGTGTGCAAAGAAAGTAGTGTACAATAGCCCAGGGTTAGTGGATTTTGCTGTTGGGCTATAGTACATGTAAAGTCTGTTCATAACTTTCCCAATGGGCCATTGAAGTTTTTAGGGGAATTCAAATTACAGAAAAACTGTAATCATCCTGCTGGTCAATATTTTTGGGAGGCCTACATGTGTAGTTGAAATGACTTTTGCGCTACAGCTGTAGTACATGTTAGCTACAACTTGCCTGACTGACTTTCTTTGCGACCTGGTTCAACTGTATGTGCTATTTAGGAAGCTCAGAAACAATGTCAAAGTGGTGGAATATTTTCCTCATGTTTTTACCCAGCAACTTATGAAGCCAGTTTGTTGTGATATTATTCTATTTCTTTCAGTTCTTGAGTTTAGATGACATTAAAGAGGCAAAAAATATTGACTTGAAGGAGGATGAAGATGAATCTAAGAATGAGGTAGGTTAAACTTTTAATCTGAGACCATTTTTGTGGGTGTTTCATGGTTTTATAGAAACTATTGTTGGTTTACTTTTGTGTTGTGGTGTATAATGTTACTGGTTTAAAGTAAATTCATGTACAAATTTTTTAACCTGGGTTGATTCTAAATTGCCTCGTCTCCCAGCCCTAATTATTCATGAATTAGGGTTAGGAGATAAGGAAATTGAGAATCAACTTAGGTTAAAAAAATCTAAAGTAACCTGAATTTAATTTTGACCTGTAACATATACATCTAAATCAACAAAACTCAGAAACCCAGCCTTTATTAATCAGAAGAAAATACAATACATTTTAAATAACTGTGTTGCTACTGTGATGCCAAGTGAAAATGTGGCTAAACTAGAATTTTATCCGACTGTTAACCTACATGTAAAGTCGTGGTATTCCTGTCTATGATAAAATTACTATATCCTAGGTACAAAACACATGATAATTATTACGAAATCTCTCGTGTTTAAAAAATTACTGTACTGCTGTGCTAGTCCTGCATCCCAACATGACGCCTTCCTTTGAGTTTTAGAACTGCATCAGTTGTCTCAACTGATGCACCCGGTATTCAAGTGTCTTTTCAACCTTTTGTATTATGTCATTTGGTGATCACACCCATCCAGACACTAGGAAACTACCTTTTCTCAGTCTTTGTTGAAAATTACTCGTACCATCTTTCTCATTAAAGATCTTGAATAATATTGTTTCTTCTCATTTTTTGACAGGGTTCACAAATTGTCCCTAGAACTCCACTTGCTTTGCTTCCCTTAGGAGAAAAGGACAAACAAGATGTACTTTTAAGGTTTGTTTTAAGTCACCTTGGTGACTTTCTATCATTTCAGTAAACATACATTTACAACTTTGTAATAGTAAATTTTCAGACAGAATATTTTTTGAATATATTGGTTTGGTTACTTACTCCACACTTTGTCATGAACAAGTTTGCTGTATTGTTTAATTTAATCTTTGGTTATTTTTTTTTCAAATCAGAAATATTATTGTCTTTCAAACTATTTACATGTAGTTTGGTTTTTTGTATTGTTTTGGTTTTCTTATCCAAAATATGCAGTTGACTCAACCCAATAACATGTACAGGTATATGTTGTAGTTAGTTTTTATCTCAAGTTATTTTTGTTTTTCTTTTGTTTTGGGGTATGGTAACGACTATGCTAATGAAGTTCAAACAAAAGAAAAATTAAAATTACCTGAGATAAAAAATTAACTACAACATGTACGTGCCAAGAAAGTTTTTTTTTTTAAAACTTAGTTCTTTGTTGTTTCATTTTCAGTCGCACTGGTGAGGTTCTTGGAAGTCGAAATGATTTCAAGGTACAGCATGTAGTTAACACAATTAATTCCCCTTTTCCCTTGAAAAATGACGAAATGCTTGTGATTTAGCCTTGTTGTGAATGTGATTGTGGCATTAAAATAAATGTTCTTGTGTACTCTACTAACCAAAAAGATAATTCTAGAGTAAAAGTTTGCATTGGGGTTTATTGCAGTAAAATCAGCACTCACTCCAGGTGTATGGTAGCCTGCACTACAGACGAAACTGAAATCTGGTTAAGTCCATCTGCGAAACAGTGCTGAAATCCTTGTCCTGGGTCCCCACCTGTGCACCTGACAATTTGAGTACACACCATGATTGGCTTGTTAAAAAAGCCATTGTCGATTTGCCAATCAGGTTGAAAGGAAATTCGAACGCACTTCTGGTCTGGTCTGGTCCGTAGGAGGCCCAGAACAAGGATATTGGTGCTGCTTTGCAGATATTACTAACCAAGGTTAAATTATTTCTGCAACACAGGCTTCTTCTATGGCCTTAGACTCAAATGCATAGCCAATCACGTGGGCAAATGGGTGGTGGAACCCATTGTTTAAAGCTAAAAAAACCCTTGAAATTGCTTACACGTAGTCATCTCACCCAAATGGCAGGATGATCCTTGTCTTGGTTTATGATTTACCTAGAGGGCAGGCCTGCCTGGACCACTGTTTGTTGGACAAGTACATTGTGAAGAGTTACTTATGTGGTAGGAAAATCTGGGGACTTTTTTTCAAGCCCTACTCTTGCACCTTCAACAGGGAACTTACAGTGGACACAGTGAAGAATTTCTGTTAATTGTTTCAATTCTTGTTAACAGATGAACACCTGTACAGTCCATGCTTCTGGGACTCTACTGCTGGATATGACACACTTGGCTCTATTGGACAGTTCCTTCAAGCGACTGATGACTTCTACACCATCAGATGTGCAAGGTTAGTTTTCCCAGAAATGTGTTCTCAGGAAATATCCTTATGTTGTAAGATCATGAAAAAAACTCAGAAAAAGAAAAATGTAATTAAAGTATAAACTACATACAATTACCAGATTCCCCACCAACTAATTGCGTAAACCTGGTTACTCGAAAATTAATTACAACCCTGTGTTACTCAACCAATATTATTATTTATTTTAATTATTACACTTTGTTCAATCTGTATTCTTTTCAGAACCTGGGACTGCAAGTGGAAAACAAGCTGCCAATCAAGTTGTGCCGAGTGATGATGCAAATTTTGAGGCTGTGGATCTGCCTGGTCTGGAATTTTCCCTTCTTTTTAGTCACTCCATTATACTTTATATCACTAACAGTTATATTTGCAGCTCTGGCAAATACCTGTGATAAGAATTTACAAGAATTAGGGCTGCAAAAAAAAAAAAAATTGGAGACTATGCAGAAATCAATAGAGAGTTTAAGAATTATGTTTATGGTAAATGGGAGATTCAAGTTGAATATTTCTTTAGTTAGTGAATGAACAGGTAAAAACTGTACCAAATAATTCTTATGGCTTATGGCTTGACATAAAACTACAAAAATATTTTTGTATAAATACTGTAAAATGATTATAGTACACAACACTTGGTCCCCTGATTGATGTTTGCCATCGGCAGTAAATCTGATTCTAAATCTCTCTGATGTCAGATGAAATCCCGACAATGATGACATGATGACTCAACAGAACAAAATAATACAAAAGACTTTTGAAGTTACAGATTTGAATAGTACTTAAAGAAACTACATGTAAAAGTTGGCAATTTCACAGTGATATTATGCCAAACAATAATAAATTACTTACTTTTCTTGTTTGTCCAACTAAAGATTAACAGTCTCCTGCCTTGATGTTAACATCCTTCCTTAAGAAAAGAATAAATTATTTTGCAGGCATGTGGATGGTCATAGAGACATGTGGTTTAAACTTTTGATTCTGTGGGATGTGAATTTTATTATTTTGTCAAATACAATGTGTCCATTAAAATGAATACCCCTCGGCAATACTTTTTGTATGGGAATTTTGTCCTTTCATATGGTCCTTTTTGAGTAAACAAATTTTACATAAAATTACATAAAAAAACAAATGTGGTAAGCGGTTTCCTCTTAACCTTTTCACTATAAATTATTATATGTTGAATATTACAATAAAACTTATGACAAATTGTGCAAGTCATGTACTTTTACTTTACAACACTCAAGTCAATGTGTAATTTTTATCAGCAGGCATTAATTTTGGTCTTATTGCTCATTAGAAGTTGATGACGACTTTGACGCACCTCAGCTTATGGACGAGGATGTGTTTTATGATGATAATGGAGCTTCTGATAATTATTGCAATGGAAATGGTGGTGAAAATGAGGTAAAGTTGGTTAAACAAAGTTAATTTATGGGAAAACAAATTTTTTTTGTTGCCATTTGGGAGTTTCCCCAAGCTTCTGTTTCAGAGAAGAGTATAAGTTTGTAAGCATTTTCTGTCTTGAATAATTTTTTTTTTATTGGTTGAATATTTCCCATGTCTCGTGATAAGATCAACGTTCTATCCATCTGAAGCAGATGGATAGTAGAACATGTTGGTCGATCTGAATTCCTTCATACAACTAAGCGGAGACAGACGCCAAACTTTTCGTGAACTTAATTTGCCCAGTTTAGTTTTTCTCATGAAAAGGTTGGGGTTTGGCCATGTCCTTAGTTCTGTAGTAAAGTTAAAGAATTCGTGACACTTTGTACAATGAATCGTGACTTGTTAATCTTGAGTGAACAATAGATCAATTACTAGCTTGATAGGAACCGGAAATATGATCCCTATTGTGTAAGCAAGTGTGCAAAAATGTGCATCGTGTAAAGTAGATAGTTAGATGTGCCTTCCGATCGGAACAGCGTAAGAGCTTCAAGCTACACCCTTTAAACTGATAGGATTTTGTGTAGGATGCAATAAACGATGAATGTGAATGTGATCAGGACTTGAGTGTGTACAAGTCTCTTAGAATACTGATAGCCCGAAACCGGCCAGGTCTAGAGATATCCAAGCAGCCGACAGTCGACACTTATCTGTTGGCCACGAAATCAACTCCCGTTTACAACACTGGTGGCAAGCGGCGGGATAGAATTCAAGTCTTCGTGGATCAGTTCTACAAGGATCGAGGAGTTTGGCATTCTTGGAGATAAGTAGAGCTTGTTTGTAGTTGATAAGTTGTCGGGAAGCTGTTTGTCGCAATTGGGTTTGCGGGACTTGTACTGGCTTGGTTGTGTTTTGGGTCATCGCTATTCTTGTGTACGTAATTGATTAAATTTATTATGGTTAATAACGTGGGAGAAACTCCTGCCACTAGCTCAGGCGCTACTGCACAAGCGGCAGCGGCAACTAGTAGTAATAGGCCAATAGTTATGCCGGAGGCATTTTCGGCGGCCGGGAACGAAGAATGGGACTCGTGGCTTTCACATTTCGAAGATTCCGCCGTGATAAACGAGTGGAACGACGCGCGTAAAGCTCAGTTTCTCACTGTTCGTATGCGTGGGGCCGCGTTGCTCCAACTACAGAGTTTATTACCGGACGTGCGGGGAGATTATACGGATTTAAAAAGAGCACTTCGCGAAAAATTTGTGCCGAAAGAACGGATCGAGCTCCACAAGGCTGAGTTTCGCGCAAGACGCCGGGAACGGGACGAGAAGATACCGGATCTCGCTAGTTCGCTGCGACGACTCGTCGGTAAAGCGTATCCCGAGGCGATTCCTGATTTGCAAGACAGCCTTGCGAAAGACCAATTTATCGACGCGTTGGAAGACCGGGAAATACGGATGAAGATCCGAGAATCGGGTCCAAAAACGCTCGATGAAGCGGTCAGTCGAGCCTTGCAAATCGAGGCAGTGTACGAAGCGGAGTCTCGGCGGACTAAGGGTCGGTCGGTCCGGGTAATACAAGAACCAGCCCAGGATGAGCGCAGTGCATTTGCAGAACTCCTCAAACAGAACACAGCCGCCATAAATCAGATGGTTCACTTCGTCCAGCAACAGCGGCAGCCGCCTTCAACTTCGGGCGAGAGCGAACGTAAACAAAACGGTCGGGGACTGGGGCCTAATAGAAAAGATCGACTTCAACGCCGTTGTTTTAGGTGCCACAAACGGGGCCATTACATTGCCGATTGTCCTCAACCAGCACGGGATCAGCAGGGAAACTCCAAGTGATCGGCGCCGCGGGTCAAGCGTCGGTCAGGGAAATCGGAGAGACCCAAAATGTATCGGAGAATAATTTAAGTAAGAAAGTAGAAACTAAAGTTGTAGCAAACTCGTTTTCAAGTATTCATAGTGTTTCTAGTGACACTGCTGTGTATGTAGCAGGGTTAGTGGCAGGGCAACCTATTGACATGTTGGTCGACACTGGGTCGGCAGTGACTCTTGTGCATCAGCGGGTGCTTAACAGGTCCCCCAAAAATCTTAAGTTAAGTGTGGTTGGTGAACCAGTGGTTTCAGCGAATGGCCAACCTTTGGATATTAGGGGCAAGTGTGACCTGGAAATTTGCGTTGATGGGGTGAACTTGGTTCATTCAGTTTTAGTTGCTGCAGATGTTACCCAGGATTGTTTACTAGGTATAGATTTCTTACGTAAACATGGTTGCAAAATGGATTTTGAGGCTAAGTCACTAAGTATTGGGAGCAAAATTGTTAACCTTCAGGCTAAGAGTGGTGGCAACAAAGTTTTTAGGATAAGTTTAGCGGAGACTGTAGTTGTTCCTGGACGTCATGAGATAGTGTTGCATGCTAAGGTTAAGGGGGCTGGTTGTGGTGATGGTTTGTTAGGTCTAGTGGAACCATCTCCAAGTTTTGCCAAACAACACGATCTTTTGCTTGCTCGTGTGATAGCCCACCCTAAGAACAACACAGTACCTATCCGCCTGGTCAACCCGTCACCAACGCCTGTTACCCTGTACAAGAACACCTCAGTTGGTACTCTCACTGAGTTGGAGGAAAGCAGCCCTGACCCCCCTGAGTGTAATCACCTTACGTCCGCAGCGCCCCGTAGTACGATGCAGCCAAAGGTGTCCAGTAAATTCGACCTTGACTCTCTAGACCTGACTAGCGGGCAGAGGACCGCACTGAAAACACTCTTAGATGAGTATGCAGACATCTTTTCATCCGGACCAGCAGACCTAGGTAGAACCGGCGCGGTAAAGCACCAAATCGATACAGGTGACTCCCCTCCTATAAAGCAAGCGCCAAGGCGGGTACCATTACACCAGCAGGAGGTTGTACGCCAGCATGTGGAAGACGTGTTGCAGAATGGGGTGGTACGTCCGTCTACTAGCCTGTGGGCCTCACCTATAGTTCTGGTCAAGAAGAAAGATGGTGGTACTCGTTTCTGTGTGGACTACCGCAAGCTGAATGATGTGACCAGGAAGGACGCCTACCTACTTCCGCGAATAGATGAGACCTTAGACGCCCTAGCAGGTGCGAAACTGTTCAGTACGTGGGATCTTGCCAGCGGTTATTGGCAGGTCGAGATGGAGGTTGCTGACCGTGAGAAGACAGCATTCGCGACCCGTCATGGCCTCTTTGAATTCCAGGTAATGGCATTTGGTCTCTGTAATGCGCCGAGTACGTTTCAGAGGCTTATGGAATTTGTTCTTGCTGGACTGCAGTGGCAGACGTGCCTGGTCTACCTGGACGATGTTATTGTGTTTGGGCGAGACTTTGAGGAACACCTGGTGCGGCTACGAGAAGTTTGCGAGTGAATCCGCCAGGCAAGGCTGAAGCTGAAACCCTCAAAGTGCTTCCTGTTGCGACCGAAAGTCCCTTTTCTTGGCCATGTGATCTCAGCAGATGGTGTGAGTACTGATCCAGACAAGATAAGAGCGGTGGAGCAGTGGCCTACCCCTTCCAATGTGTCCAATGTAAGAAGTTTCCTGGGTCTGGCCTCGTACTACCGCAGGTTCATAGAGGACTTTGCGGAGATTGCATCCCCTTTGCATCGCCTGACAGCAAAATCCATTGAAAGATTCCAGTGGTCTTCAGAGTGCGACAGAGCCTTCCATAGCCTGAAAGAGAAATTGGTGACAGCTCCTGTACTGGCCTTTCCCTGAAGTGACGCAAAGTTCATTGTGGACTGTGATGCGAGTGACTATGGCCTCGGAGCAGTTATTTCTCAAGAGCAGGACGGGAGTGAGAGAGTGATCGCGTATGCAAGTCGTGTGCTGGACAATCGTGAGCGCCGATACAGCACTACCAAGAAAGAGATGCTTGCTATGGTTTACGCAATCAGACACTTCCGCCATTACCTGTATGGAAGACCGTTTACTGGCAGAACAGACCACAACGCACTGAAGTGGCTTCAGAGCTTTAAGGAACCCGAGGGTCAGGTGGCCAGGTGGCTCGAGTTGTTGGCCCAGTACGATTACAAGGTTGAACACCGACCAGGACGAAAACACCAGAATGCTGACACGCTTTCGAGAAACCCCCTGGTGGTTGCTGAGGACACTGACCAGATAACCCAGACCAATGCAGTAGGCAGCAGCACCAGTACCTGGGTACCCAGTTGGACAGTGACCAACCTGCGATCCAGTCAAGCGGCAGATCCTGACTTGAAGAAGATATTGGCTTGGAAGCAGAACCAGACCAGCCAACCGGCTTTCCAGGAGATAGAAGGAACCAGTAAAGCAACCAGGAGCTTGTGGGCACAATAGAACAGGTTGCAGTTGGAGAATGGTGTCCTTTACCGCTGGTGGGAAACAGATGATGGTCATGGTACGCGGCTGCAGTTAGTACTTCCCAGGTCCATGGTATCCGAAGTCCTTTCCGCCCTTCACGATGCACCCTCAGCTGGCCACCTGGGAGTAACTAAGACCTTGGAGCGAGTGAGAGAACGCTTCTACTGGTATGGTCAGCAGCATGACATCCAAGATTGGTGCCAACAGTGTGAAAAGTGCTCCAGGAGGAAGTCCCTGCAGCAGCCTGGAAGAGCACCCCTTGTCAGCAGCTGTCCAGGTTACCCGTTTGAGAGGATCGCTTTGGACATCATGGGTCCCCTACCAACTAAAGAATCTGGTCAGAAGTACATTCTGGTTGTTGGAGACTATTTCACGAAGTGGACCGAGGCATTCCCACTCCCGAATGAAGAGGCAAAGACAGTCGCAGAAAAGCTGGTAAACGAGGTTATTTCCAGGTTCGGGGCACCTGAGCGTATCCACACTGACCAGGGCCGGAACTTCGAAGCCCAGCTGTTTAAGGAAATGTGTAACCTCTTCAGTATCGAGAAAACGAGAACAACGCCATACCACCCACAGAGTGATGGCATGGTTGAGCGCATGAACCGTACGATACAGGGCATGCTGGCAAAATACGTCGCCGAGCACCAGCGTGACTGGGATGTTCACCTACCTATGGTTATGATGGCATACCGGTCCAGTGTTCATTCCTCTACCCAGTACACACCCCACTACCTGTTGTTTGGACATGAGGTACGGTTGCCCTTGGACGTTATGTATGGTCGTGAACCTCATCAGCTGGAAGCAGCCTCTGAGTACGCAAGGAACCTCCGATCCACCTGGAAGAAGCCCATGAGAGAGCTAGAGAACACCTGAAGACTGCCCAGAGAAGACAGAAGGACTACTATGATCGCCGCGTCGCTGGAGAAGAGATAAAGGTTGGATATCATGTGTACCTTCATGTTCCTGTAATCAAGTCAGGACGGACAAAGAAGTTGCATTCGCCATGGCATGGTCCACATATGGTAGTAAAGAGGATCAGCGATGTAACGTACCGGATAGAAGAAGTGGACAACCCCAGAAAACGGCGAGTAGTGCACTTCAATCGACTGAAGCTGTGTGGCGAGCCACAACACAGGGCCCAGCAACCTGATCAGCCTACTGGCCAGCCTTCCAGTTTGCCAGTGCGGAGACCTCATCTTCCCCCTCGCTATGTTCCGGATGAGACTGACCTCATGTATGCAGACGGTACTGCAGCTGACGGGAACGAGACATTAGCAAGAGCTGAGGAAGAGGACTCCACAGAGGCAGAAGTACCAGCTCCAGAACCAGTAGCTGAAGTAGTGCCTCCCCCTGTTATAGACAGACCAAGAAGAGAAGTTCACGCTCCTGCTTGGATGAGAGACTTTGTTTCTTAATTTTTGAATGAACTTTGATTAATTTTCTTACTGTAGCTGCAATCAGAGTTAATATTTGTTTTGTTATAGTGGCTGTACACCCAGTGATTTCTATTTTGCTTAAGAATCCAGTAGTTTTCCTTTCCTTTGTTGCATGGCATGGGGACATGCCCTTTTCTAAGGGGGGGATAGTGTAGTAAAGTTAAAGAATTCGTAACACTTTGTACAATGAATTGTGACTTGTTAATCTTTAGTGAACAATAGATCAATTACTTGCTTGATAGGAACCGGAAATATGATCCCTATTGTGTAAGCAAGCGTGCAAAAATGTGCATCGTGTAAAGTAGATAGTTAGATGTGCCTTCCGATCGGAATAGCGTAAGAGCTTCAAGCTACACCCTTTAAACTGATAGGATTTTGTGTAGGATGCAATAAACGATGAATGTGAATGTGATCAGGACTTGAGTGTGTACAAGTCTCTTAGAATACTGATAGCCCGAAACCGGCCAGGTCTAGAGATATCCAAGCAGTTGACAGTCGACACTTATCTGTTGGCCACGAAATCAACTCCCGTTTACAACAGTTCATTTAGTAGTGTTAAAAAGTACTGCACATGTGAGTTGAATCTTTTCCGTAATACTAATAAAGGATATTCAAGAAGAAAGGAGAGCATTGAGAGTAAGAGCAGATCCACAGCCCAAGCAAGTACAAAACTTACCTGTAAGTACTTCATTCATAACTCCAACTTGAGATCATAAATAATGTTTCATACTCCTTTAACTCCTTAGCCCAAAATTGTTCTTATTGTAGTCTGTCAATAATTTTGTTTGCCTTTTGCATGAAGCAAATAAGCTATAGTGAACTCACTCATATTCAAAGAATCTTCATGCAAAACAGGAAGAAAGTGTTAGAACCTCAGTGGGCATTGATAGGGTCCATATTCCTAGAGGCATCAACAAAACCTGAATCAGACAAGATTAGATCAAGTTTTGACCTTCACTATAGCGAACGAATCAATTAGGGATAGGGTCACAGGGTGATAATTTGGTCTGATCCAGATTTTGTTAAAGGCTATTGTGGAGACATGATTCATGAAAATGAATATTTTAAGATTATTGTATGACCTCTTAAATGACGCTTTCTCTGTCAGCAGCCCATTCACATGACATTATATTCTCAGTATTTTATGATAAAGTATAATATATACTTTTACTAAATTGATTTTTAGACAGTCGAGCAATGCATGTAATTGTACATACTTACAGTTTCCATAGAAAAGGAAAGTATTTTACACATATTAATTTTGGTTCTTTAATCGAATTGATAAAGTGAATTTGCCACTGTGAACAATGCAAAATTAAAAATCATTTGATTGACTCTTAACAAGACAGCTGCAGTGAAAACTTCAACTGTTTGCACCATTTGCACCTCTGAAGAGCCACATGTACAGTACCTGGAGAGTAACAAATGTATCACACACATGCGATTACTGCAGAAACAGTATTATCTCTTGACTAAGCCATACAAGAATTTCAGTTGCTAACTATGAACTTACACTTGCTCTGTTGTAACTCTCTTTTCTCTTTTTGTTCAAAGTTTAAAGATCACTGGAAAATGATGGATCCACATGACCCAGGAATATCAAAAAATAAGCCTTTTAAGAAAGGTGAGCAAAACTTTTACTTGGCCATTGTACTGTGTAGAGCTACATCACTTTCACATTTAATGTACTGACAACTACTATCGTGCTGTGTTTTCACCCGCAGTCTCAGTCGAAATTGTTGGGACACTTTGCTGTCTTTGTGCCCTCCCAATGTTGGTGTGCAAGATTTGGTGAGTTACCTGTGATAAACCACATTGGGAGGACAAGGAGATGAGCCAAAGTGAAATATAGAAAAAAACAGCAAGTTGGGTGGAAGTGTCCCAGCTATTTTTGACCGAGACTGTAGTTATTGGCTGCCTTAGTTGATAAAGCCTGACTATCAACATAACTCATACCCACCCTTTTTCATAATAATATTATTTTATACTCTGTATGTCTATTTTGTTATCCTTACGTGGGCGGGGGCATAACTTTTTCTAAGCCGTATGTAAAAGTACAGCTTAGAAAAACTGCACCAATACTGAATCCAAATTATATACCAAAATTTTCAAAGACTGCATACAAGTTGGTCTCTGCAAACTGTAGTGCCAATGGTTAACAAAATGGTGAAACTGCATCATGGCAAACCCTTGCACCCCTTCCTTATTGTTTTACCAGTAAAATATGACAGGAGTCTAAAGGATCTGCAAATTTTAGTAAAATAATAGGTGCAACAAGGTGCAGACATGTATGTTGCTTATCAGAAATATTGGACATTGAAATTTGCAGGCAAACCTTTCAAGAAACCTTCCTCTTTAGTATCATTACAACACAAGAAGAAACGAAAACGACAAGAAGATAGAAAGGAGCCGGCACTTATTCCAATAAATCAGTTTATATCCCAAGCATGTATGTTGACTGATTTTTTTTGTTTATTTACTGTAGTACAGTTGTAAGAGTTCAAGTTATCATGCTGCCTTAACGATGGCAGGATTAGTTCAGTCGGAAGAGCACCTGATTGCAGAGTTGGTGGTCATGGGTTTGATTCCCCTTGCCTGACCAGTACTCAGGGTGTTAAAATAACTGAGAAATGAAGGTACTCCCTTTGCACTGCAAGTGGCTAGACCTTTGCCTGGCTCAGATGACCACGTAAAATGGCGGTCGTGTCTCCAGGTGGAGACATAAATATAGTGCATCCAATAAGTACTTTCGTGCTTAATACAAATTGACACTGAATAAGAGTTCCTTTGCCTTATATATGTACCATCATTTTTTATTGTTTATTGCAGTTTATTCACATGCATCCAAAATGCTAAAAAATCCACTCAAAACTCCAGCATTTCCAGGTTTGTGGCAAATAATGTATTATTTGTATTTAACATTATGTTGGGTTTTGTGAGTTATTGTACTATTGCGAGCTGCTAGAACTATAAAGTTAGAGGCAGCCTGACAATCGAGTGCTGAAGGCAATTTCTAGACTTTAACTCTCAACTTACTCTCTTTTCCCAAGTAGTAGGTGGCTCAAAATTCAATATAGCCTTTTTTTGGCCAGTTGCTGGCACTTAATGAGAACCCTTAACTTTAATATTACTGATCCTAGTAACATGATGTCTTTCAGAGTTTGAATACTTGTACTGGATAGAGTTTAGAAGGCAGCAAAAAGTACAAGCAAAACAGAAACAGCTTCTTGTAAGTTATCTACAGTTTGCAATTTCCCGCTCATTGTCAGAGTTATAGAGCTTTGGTGTGTGTGTGTGTGAACAAATTGTACCAGAAATTATGAAAAAAAAAAATGTCTGTATCATTTGTGGAATTTTTCCATCAAAGCTTTCTTCACACTTTGGATTGTTCAAATAATTATTGTCATTGTCAGGTGGCAGCTTTCAATTTGACTCTCATGATGACTTCAGCACAAGTTGTTAAATCATCAATCACTATAAAGTCCTCGCCTGAGGAATCTGCCAACAATTAATTTTATTGAATGTTGGCTGAATTAATTTTCTCCTTTGTCCCCGTCCTTGTTTAGTCCCAACTTGCCACTGATGATGAAATTGAAGAACTGAATTCCATTGTGGCTAAGTCAGAAGAGAATGAAGACATTGAAAATGAGGAGCAAGCCTTTGGTATGTTAATATTACTGGCTACAACTAAAATGATCCGTAAAGTTCTTAGGAAATTTTTTTCACTGCTATGATTTTATAAGGTAATGAAGGTCAGGATAGAAAGAAGATAAATTTTCAGATTGCCCTTCTTGCAAGTTGTTACCACCTCTTTTTTTAAACCAACAACAATTTTTTCCTAACAATTATCTATACATTGTCAAAAGATAAGGTAATGAGAATTAATAAAAGGATCACCAAAGGGAAAATGCCTTGATGATCTTTTATCAAATTCTCTCAACTAATTCTTAACAGAAATGTATGGAGATCAGTTTGGAGAATTTGTATGTGGATATTGGGGCTTAAACGGTTAACTAAGGAAATTGAAGGTAGATTCCAGTAGACCAACCACAAAAACTACAGGGCTCGTAGTGGTCTTGGAAAACCTAGAAAGTCATGAAATTTTAGAATTTCTTTTACCAGGCCTGGAAAGTCATGGGAAATTAGTATGTGTAATCAAATGGTAACAAGTGAAATTAGGGAATAATTATTTCATGCGCTTTTGTCCAAAAGGCTCGGGAAATTATTAGGATTTGGACAAAACGCAAGTGAAATTATTCCCTAATTTCATGAGTATACCATTTGATTACCTATTAATATCATAGGTGACGAATTACATTAGCAATCTTGGATTTTTGACATGTTTATCCTGGATCGTATTGATCGAGAACTCCACTCTCTCAAATGTTTAGAGCTTAAATTTGGCTTAAGTTCAGAATTTTTTCGACAAAATACCTGTCAGAATCCTTCTTCATGTGCTCTTTTGTGTGTTCAGGTTTTCTAGAGCATCTTTTTATGCCCTGGCATCTTCATTCATGACATTTTAAAACTTCATCGCCATCTTGACACTGAGACGTACGGAAGGTTGCCATCATGATGGCAATTTTGTAATTTCACATGTGAAATTACAAATTATCGCTGAAATTTCGCGCCAAAATTAAGGAGTAATTTGTCACCTATGATATTAAAGTTGTTATTGGTAGATTAGTTACCACAGATGTCAAAGCAAGAACAATGTAAGATAAGTTTGGTAAATTCCTACCCTGCTTGCTACTAGAGTTCCAGTGGCTCAGTGGTTAGAGCATCTGAACTATAACTCGGAGGGTCGTAAGTTCGATTCTCAGCTGGAGCTCGAAAAATTTTTCTGAGCTTTCTGGTGTTTGAATTCTCCTTCTTCTTTAATAGAGAATAGCAATAAATAGTGCAAACGACACCCATTTTGGTGGAATTTAATAATTTTTTCGCAAATGACAGCTAAGATTAAGGTCATGGAAAACTGGAAAAGGTCAATAAAAAAAGTCGTGGAATTTAAAGAGCTCAAAGGAGTCTAAACACTGGGCTACCGGCCAGATGGTATTATTTTCTTTGTATGCTAGATTATGTTTGTCTTATTGCTTCTAAGGAGGTGATGATGATGATGATGACAATGATTTTGGTGGTGGAGCTGGTGATGATAATTTCCTTGGAGATGCTGATGTTCCAGAACCAGTGGAACCTATGGGTATGCATGTCAAAATAATTCTTAGCAGCTGGATATTAATAATGCAGTTGTCGTTCCATTTTTTTCCTTTTTTAAAATAATTTCAAAGCTCCAATTTCAATTCACAGCTTTAGAGGAACCTTCAGATGGCATTGTTATTTCAAGCTATGAAGAACTGGTGCGAAAGTATGTGGTAAGTCATCTTTACTATTTACTACAGGAACTGTTTATCTAACTCTATCATCTCAAGTTCAAACCATTGCATGGGTTTACATGGTAATATATAGATTTAGCCAGGGCTAAAAGTGAGGCTCCCATTAATAAATTTATAATTTAAATCAAACAATAAACTTGTATTCAACAATTCAGTTAACTTTAAAGTACATTTATGTGACTTTTGAGGGAAAGGCTAAGTAATTTTAGAGAAAAATAATTTGCAAACATCCCAAGAGTGAACCAAATCTTACATCCAGTTGATAGCCTCATATGTACATCGAAAAACTGGTAATCATCTTCGATCACATTTAAGAACCATAGTGGCTCTTTATCACCGTAGATTAATTAGGCCTGGAAAAAAATTCAGGCCGAATTTTTTGCATTTGACGAGTTTACTTGACAAAATCTTGCCAACAAATCTGGGTGCGTGTAAACCAACCTTTTATACCATTTGTACATCACATCTGAGGTGAAACAGTGCTATGAGGCACTGTTTTTATCAGACAGACCTCAGACAGAATGCATTATTTCACAATTTTCCAATACAAAGTGCACTCATTAAGGACGATGGAAGTACGCGTGGGCTTTGAGCTAATTAACCGTTTAAAAAATTTCCAAAATCATCTATACAGCCATCCAGTTCTCACTTTTGTAGTGCGAGCTGTGGCGAGTGTTTGAATGAACATTAACAAAGTTACGCTCCAACATAATAAAGAATTTATTATGTTTATTTTTTATTTTAAAATGGTTTTACGCGTGGCATTTTGAGTACTCCTGCAAGCGATGTTCACTGAATGACTGAAAACAATTGGCACAGCGACTAAAATTACAATAGAGACTACTAACAATCAATAAAAAGATAGATAATTTGGTGAAACATATACAGAGACAACAATTTTTATTCAGGAAGACAAGTATTAAACTGTCTCTTAAAATCCTGAATCTTCAAGCTTAAAGCTTAAGTTTATGTTTTAAGCCGACTTCCCGGTGTTTGCTTTTTTCAAAGACGAACTCGAGGCAAGAAAATCACTCAAAGCTTTCTTTTACAGCCAGAATTATAACTAAATATTCTTTGGAACGTTTTCTTTCTATTTGCGGTGAGAAACTATATATCTAAAGGCTTTTTAAAGTTCTGTAAGCTTATATCAAACCTGAATCATTGTCTCAAATCTTACAAACGTGCATAAACTAAACACTTGCATAAACTACGCTTGACTTCATTAAATTAGATACAAAGAACAAACATCAAATACCATAATTACTCTGGCTTACCATTCGAGATGCAGCTCCTGTAAGGTATCAAGTAAGGCCAGTACCGCTTCAGACTTTGCAACCCTCTTACTCATCAAGCAAGGTGAAAACGAAAACGATGCCATCCGAAATCTCCGACTTTTAAAACCGACATATTTCTCAACCACAAACCCAATGAACAAACTAGCCATGAATAACAGACGACTCCTGATAGCAGCTGAATTTCATTTTGTACATCCAGTGGAAAACGACAGTTAAAAACATCACGAGTCGACACAAAACTCTGTCAGCTTCGGCTGTCAAAGTAAACAAGATTCAAGATGCTGCATAAATTTTTCCGCATGAACTCACCTGTCAAATTTTGACCAATCAGAGCATAAAAATTGAACGTAGAGCGTGACCAACGTGTGACCATGGTGAGAAAAGTCAAAAGCAACTGTCTTTCCTGCCTGTAACAGCTGGCTGAATTTTCGCATCTGAGGTCAGTTTGAAATCAAAATTTTAATTGTGCGGCACATAAACAACAACATATTTCATATGAATTTAAAAAAAATTAAACTTGAGCCTGCGATCACTTGAAAACTAGTAACTTGTCAGCGGATAACTTCAAAAAAATACTTGACCTCGATGGGTTGACACCTGAGCCCACAATACGGTCAAGTGATACTGGTCAGCGGGTACCCTGTTTTGACGGCTGTCAATAATATTGAACATTGATGTCCAATATGTGTGCATTATCAGTTTTCCTGTGCTCCCAAACTAGCTAGAAAGTATGAGATTGAACATTGTTTACGATCTAGTAAAACAATTAACTGGTCAGCGGACAGCTTGCAAATAAATACCGTCGCCTCGATGAGTTGACACATGAGCCCGCGATATGGTCATGGGATACTGGTCAGTGGCTATCCTATTTTGACAGTTGTCAATTGACCATATTATGAATGTCCTATATAAAAGATGTGGACTTACCAAGACACCCCTGAGACACCCCTCCCTTCCTTTTGATAGTCTCCCCTACCCCACCCGTAAAATCTGTAGACGTGTACGTACGCTCGGTCAATCACGTGACAACCAAACGAAAAGAGGTTGACCATATTCCATGAGTATAGGGCTCTGTCCCACGCGCGTCGCGCGCACGCGCGGGAGCCCCGCTATTACCATTGTTGAGTTTGGACACAGTGTGAGTTAGCGAACCATGTGAGTCATGTGAAAAAAAATAAAAAAAGCAATAATATGGAAAGCTAACCTTAAATTAAAGAGTGTAACACTAATCAGTAAAATTCAAGTTCTTAACCCTTATCTGTTAAATGAGTGCTTAACCCTTATCAATGAAAGCTGACCAAGATTGTGTAATTCTGTAACAATTCCTGCAGCAAAACCTCTCATGCTGGCAAGTACAAAACACAGGTCACAAGTGCTGGTCACTGCTCTATTGATAAATAATAATGTTCAAAATTAAAATGACATTGTCTTTTGTTAAATTTGCCCAATAACTCCTCTACACAGGATGGCTACCTAATGGAGGCACAGCAATATGCTCAGGAGACAGATTTGAGTAGAAGAGTTAGAGACTGGGAGGACAGAATTCTTCCTGTTTTATCTGAAGAGGTAAGTCAGTGTAAGCAGCAAATTGAATCAAGAGATATTCAAGTCAGTTAAGGTGCTTTATACAATAGCTGATACCAGGGTTCTCCAAAAAAAAATTAAACAATTGGGGACAAAAAAAAAGGACAATAAAAGAAGAGTACAATCAAAGTGTCTTTCACCTGGTGCAGTGGCATGTGGAGGGTAGGTGTGGCATGGGTTACATTAGGGGTTGGCCAAGTGGACTGCTGCCACCCCTTTTTCCGTAAGATTTTGTTTTATTTTAAAAGGCGTTTCAGTAAAATTAATAGGACAAATCTTTTTGCTGGCAAGTGTCCTGGCCACCCCTTTCTGAATGTTCTGGATCTTACCCCCTCGGGTATGTCCCCTTGGGTATCCCACGTGCTTCCATGGAAGGGAACATAATTTTGGGGCACTGAAAAGTACAGTCTAAGCGTATTCTTAGTGACCAGGGACCGACGTTTGTTATAACACAAACATGTTATGTTTGTTTTCAACGAAGAAAAGTGTTGACGAAAAAGCTATTGTGGACTTATCACACTTCAAAAACTATTTTCCTTTAGTAGCTGGTGCTTCTGTGACAAGCTTTTATATCTAGCCCTGCTGATAAAACCATCAGGATGGGCGTTTAGAACTTGGAATTGCATGAAAACAATATTATCATAATTTTATTATGATAGTGGTTAACTATTGTGTTTTGGGTATTGTTCCATGTCTCTTCGAATCTTTTGCATCACATCATTTTAGTGATCACATAAACTTGCACACATTCTGACATTCTGAATCTTGTGTGCAAAAAAAGTCTATCTTAGCCTTAGGTCACAAGTGATTTTTGCACTTCACCGGGCCCCTTTTTAGCTCAAAGAGATTGAGTGGAAAAATAGGCTCTTTTCTTGACTTGATCATGTGATCAACTTTCGGTAAACAAGAAAACAGTTTACTTTTCAAAAATTTTGTTAACACAAGCTGAAAGAGCATTTTAAAAATAGGTAACCTGAGAATTTTCAGCCATGTATCTTAAAAGTAGTGATTGCAACGGCCGCGGAAAGTTGGAAGCATTTGTTGGAAAAACAACTTTTGCCATCCAGTCACGCTTGCATGGTTTTCCATACAAATCCTTGTAATTTCAAAATTTTCATAACTGTTATGAAATATTTCCTTAAGCATAATTTACAGGGCTCAAATTTCCTTTTAATTCATAACAGACAATTTGAGCCCCTAAATGCGTAAGGAAAAGATTACACGACGGTTTAAAAATTTTAAACTTTACAAGGATTAATAATGGAAAAAACATTCAAGCATGACTGGGTGGCAAAAGTTGTTTTTCTCATACAAATGCTTCTAACAGGGGGTGGCCATTGCAATAGCTACTTTTGAGATTAATAAATACAGCTGAAAATTCTCACGTCACCTAATTTTAATAATCCTCTTTCAGCTTGGGCTAACAAAATTTTTCAAAAGCGAACTGTTTTTGTGTTTACCGAAACTTGATCATGCAAAGAGCCTATTGTATTGACTTTTTAGTGGTTTATTTATAGCATGAATGCCTTAGCAGCCACTGAAGAGCTAGAGTGTTTAAAAGTTTGCAGTTGTTTCTTTTTGTTTTATTAGGATTAACCTGTACTTAGAACTGATGATCTTTTTCATTTTCAGGAAACTCACAGGCCATTTGATATACATAAATATGGTGAAGAAATACTTGAATCATTTAGAGGTATAGTAAGCATTAAACAAAAATCGTGAACATAATAAGAATAAAACTGTAACTTGAAAGGAAAGTTGTCATCGGTGAAATACCAACAGGGTTGTCAAACTCAAGTAAGAATCTAAGAAAACAGTTATCTTTTGGTAGGAAAACCCAGGAATATGTTTAAAAAAGGTTCTGGAAAATCTTGGATGTTGTCAATGTCATTAAAAGTCAAGGATGTGTTTATTGTTTCTGGTAAGTCAGGTAACCCTCAGCCTGAGCAATGTGCTGAATTAGTGGGGTTACATTGGTGATCAACACTGCAGTTTAAACTGAAAACTCTAACAAATTTTCCTCTTCAAGACTGACAGGAGACTAAAAAATTACTAAGAGTGTACTGTTACAAAATTAGCATTCAAAGTAATAAACATTACTGTGGTGTGTTACATGACCATTTTTTCCCTTTTGTTAAATTTCTTTTGTTCTTTTGTTTGGTGTTCTTTTTTAGGAAAATCTAATCAGCACTTCAAAGATGTAGCTGATGGAAAGGTAATGTACACGTTACCTTAGGGCAATTTTTAGTTTGCAAAAGTACTTTAAAAAATAATATTTTTAAATAAGGTAATATTAATGAACTTCTATTCTCTAAATTCACTGTGTCATGATCTATTAATTTTCAGGAATCATTTGAAATTTGCCGATTATTTCTAGCCACCTTACAGCTGGTAAGTCTGTCTCCTGTAGTGATAATGGCACTAGCTGGTGTGGTAGCAATCCTCATCAACTCTGCCAAAGCTAATAAATTTAATTTATTGCAATGATCACAGTCAAACCCTGGTTTACAAACACCTGCTTAATACAGACACCTTACTCTTCTTCTTCTATTATGGACACTTTTCTTCGTCGCTGGGGTAAGCCCTTACATTTTCTTGAACTTCAACCAGCTTAATATTGACACCCATTAATGCAAACAGTAGACACTTGTTGCTTGCCCAATTAACAGATTCTCATCTGAAGTCAACCTTGGTAATGCAGACACTTTATTATCAACTATGAGCTGAAATAAACCTTTCTTTTTTAAAAATAAAAAACATTCAGTTGTGATGATGGCTTTGTAAAGGTTAGAGATGTTTAATTTCATGATGCTAATGTCCTGTTTTGTTTCATTAGTATTTTGTTCAATTAGAAGATGTATTTTCAATGTAAAAAGCATGACCTCATTATAAGGCATTAAAACGGACACTTTCTATGGCCCCCTTGGTGTTCATTTTTACGGCATTAGACTGTATTTTAACTTTGTATGCTTTTATTAATTGCTAGTATGGCATTCTTTTTTTTGTTACAGGGGAATAATTACAATGTAGAGATCACTGCTGATGGAGTTGGAGAGAAAGCAGTTGACACTATGAAGCTTAGACTTATAAAAACAACACCAGGGCATGAAGCTATAGCTAATTTTAGAGGACACAGCTCACCATGATAATTTTAACAACATCTATAAAATACCGAGTTGTTTTTACATTGTTTATATTTGTGTCATAAATATCTTCTTTTAAAAAAATGAATAGAAAGGAAAGAAAACAAGATGATCTGTAGGTGTACAGAACTGATCAATGTTTATAATCAGCTGAGTTAAAAAACAATCCATGTCACTTTAAAAAGTTGTTCATTTTTCTATAATTTGTACATGTCAAGTGTGAAACATATATTTCATGATCAACCATTAGAATCCTTCTGGACAGACAGATAAACAGACTGATAAACTCAAATGGATTATTTGTCCAAAATTTACCTCATCCAGTCTTCACACAAAGATGAATTATCTTTTTAACTGCAATGACACAGAATATTCAACAGATGACCTGTCTGAGAATGATTATGTCTGTAGTGTGTAAATGCCCTTTCTAAAAATGATTTTTTTTCTTTTCAAAGAGTCTCGGTGTGGTTGCAGAAAATATCCTCACCCATCCTGTGGAGGCTCATTTGAAAATCTAAGGGGGAAAGCTTCTTGACACCAAACATTTTTACAAGGGTGGTAACTAACCAAAACTGAAATTTCCAGTAAGAGGGAATGATTAAGACCAAAAAGTATCTACTCCCCCCAGTCATTAACTCTCCATGCAGGGCTGTCATTAATGTTTTAAGTAGTTGGTCTCTCAGGCAAAGTAGCAAGTCATTCATGCTACAAATGCTCCCATATTATCTTGTTACATTTGACTCATATTAATACTTAAAGTAGCTGGCTAATGTTGCTGCAGGAACCAGCTACTAATGACAGCCCTGCCATATTTTTATTGTGATTATAAGAGTAGTTTAAATCAGAAAGGAAAAAGAAGGTCTTGCCCACAAATGTTGTAAATTCTGGGACTGATTCACTGAAATGACAATAGTTTTCTTTAGATAGTTTTTTGTGTTAGTAGGGGATTTGAAATGAACCACGTTGGTCATAAATGATTATGTAGCTAAAGGAAACCTAAGCAGGCTTTTTTACTAGAAGCTAGCCTGCGAGCAAGCTCTCCGGGGCGCTCCGGCGGCGGGGCGGGAAAAGGAAGGAGAGCTTGCAACTACGTCTCTGGAATTTGAATATCTGCATCAAAAAAGTCTATGCTAAATGCTGATTGGCAGAGATGACATTAGTAATGAAGTCATTATCCTTGGCACATCTTTTTCAATGTTTGTTTGTTTGTTTTGTTTCTGCTTTGCGCTGATTGGTGGAAATCTGAATTGATGGGGAGCCATAGGGGAACTGGAGGTGGAATTCAAATTCCAGAAACGTAGTTTCAAGCTCTCCTTCCTTTTCCTGCCCCGCTACCAGAGTGCCCCAAAGAGCTTGCTGGCAGGCTAACTAGAAGCTAAAAGGGAAGAAAGCCTTCCGTCCTCCACCGTCTAAAATCTCCTAATTGTCCCTACTCCAGAAGGGAGACCTCAGCTGGTGACATTAGCTGGCAGCCAGCTCCTAACTACATCCCTGCTCGAGCTGTTGATTTTCATCATCTACTTGTGTAGATTTTAAAATTCTTTTAATTATTAGCTTTCTTTTACCTGGCCTCGACAATAATATTATTCTCTCCCTTGTACATACATGTAGTTGTGCAGTATAGACATCACGACAAATAAACAGTTGTGCATTGATTTGGTGGTGTTTTTGTTTTTTTTGTAGTTAAGCATGATTCCTGTGAAGAGAGGTAGAAATGATATCCGAAAATATTGTGTGGAGCAGAAAGGGGGGAATCTTGTATCTTCTTTCCCTTATATTTCCCCACTAAAGAACTTGTCCACTTGTTAGTGAAGCTTAGTGTCCAAAGTCAGTTCATTATTACAGATAGCTATTTTAAAATCCCCCTTTACACATGTGGTGAAACCTCAGAAGGAAGATTTACATGTAAAAACATTGAAAATGGAAATGAACGTCTCCAATATCTAAAGAAAAAAGAATCTGTTTTGCAACAACTTTAATCTATATTGCAAGTGACACCCACGCTATGTAATATATTATTGTTATTCCTTTTAAAGGGAACTATAAAACATATTTTATATTTACAATAATTATTAATTCTCGCAAAGAATACGAATTTAGTTCTTTCCTATAAAATTATTGCCGCCATACCCTAAAAACCACCATTGCATGGCAATAACAATTACAAAACGTTCAATGCTAATTAGCAACGTACAACAGCTGAACAAGCAGTTTTCAAAAAGGAAAAATAACTGATAAGTTATGTACCGACTCAATATTATCACGTACTTTTATACTACACTATTCTAAAGTAAAACCACAGAAAAGCCTGAAAAATAAGGGTATTTGATTTGAAAGAAAGGCAATAAATACGATCGTTCTCCTACAGAATACAATATTGATGAGTAGGGCCTTCGTCAAGTTTACATTTACCATCAGGTCCCATTGTGGAATAAGAAGACTTTCATCGACAAGAACTCATAAAAGTAAATATCTCCTTCTTCAGTCCCTGAAGATAGTGATAGAAAATAAGTTCTCCTAGATTATCGGCATTCGCCCGCCGTTTCGTGTTACTGTACTGTCGACTCGAGCCCTTAGTCAGATTTGTCCTTTGGGGATTTCCTAAATGGCGTTAATGCAACTCCCCCTACGGCCGATACTGCCGTAAATGTGGTCGACAATGCTGTTCCAGCGACCCAGCCAACTCCACCGACAACTGAAGCAGCTTTATTATACACGCCACCTGAAATTTTCGACAACAGTCCTGCCTGATCTTCTGTTCCCTCTTTCAAGGCCTCGCGTGCTTCAGGCTTCTCTCTCAAGTCGATTTCCTTTGGAGCCTCGTCTGTCTGAATTATAAACAAGCATCGTTTCGTAAATTAACCCACAGTAAGTATCATTTAAAATTGCCGCAACTGTAGTTATTAAGCGCTGATAAAGATTTCAAGGAAATATTTACGCGATAATAATGAACAACGAACCTCTTTCATGGTGATCGATTTATTGCCCGCGTCGAATGTGGAGTTCGAACGTCGAACCTGCATCAAATCAAGCCAAATACGTCAATTCAAATCTTGACGTAGATTCATTAACATTTCTACGTTTGCGAATAAATACAAAAGACATTCTCCTACCACTATTTGCTGCGTGGAACTGTCGTCGTGAACCATTGGAAATAAATTTTTAACAAATTGGCTTTTCACAGCTAGGCAACACGTCCGGAAATGAGCGTTAAACAAGCAATCATTGTCTTCTGACCAATCAACACTTTCCAGTACTTTGTTGTGTCCTGAACAAGAAATCCCTGTTTTAGAAAGTCCTAGCAACTATTTTTCAGGTAGGTGCATAAAACAAAATTTGGCTTATCTCCGAAAGTTTTTCAGGAAAATTCATTGGAAAATTTAGAAAATATCTGCAAACTCCTCCTTTCTGCAGAACCGAAGTTGTTGTTTCCAGCCCACGATCCTTTGTTGACTGTGTATAAAATAAAGTTCCCTGCTTACAAGAAAGGGTTGTTCTAAGACATAATTAAAATGTAACAAGTGTTGGAAGGGCTGGTCAAGTGAAATTTTTGTTGTTATAAGAATTGAACCGGAAAAGGAAACCCCCTTACAGGAAGTCTCGAAAGTAATTTTTTTTTTTAAGAATTCAGAGGAGGACTGGGTAAGGTAGTTTCATAAAAATGGCGGCCATATTTATCAATGTGTCTACATTAAGTACGTATCTTCCGTACAATTCTTGCTTTAAGAAGGAAAGTTAGCATCTCAAATTTTAAAAAATATTAATCCTGGAATGTCTTCAGGAGAAATATCTAAAGAAAGTGAGAAGAAAACTTTGAAATTGCCGCTGGTCGGAGAAGCAAGTGTTTCTGCTTTTGAGGAAGAAACGCCGGTTCTTTCAGGATTTTCTCTACAAGATCCTGCAAAAGTTACTCGAACTGGTTCAACTAGCTCGGAAAGTTCCTGGACAGAAAAGTTGCTTAATTCGTTGAAGTTTAGAAATCCAGGACCGATGCTTAAAGACTTTAACCCAGACACAAGCAGACGAGAAATGAGGAAACTAAAACGGCTGGATATGAAAGATAAGCACAAGGGGAACCGGAGCGACCCCACGAGCCGAACAAGAAGAAGACAGCAGCGACAACGAAAGCGACCACAGAAACAGACATTTCATGATCGATCAGGCGTTCGAATGTCTGACGGCAGAGATGTTTGTGATTGTCAGGATACAGACTGCCCGGGATGTCATTTCCCGTGTCCCTCGTGTGGATCAGAAAAATGCGGCATTGAATGCCGCTGTGATCGCCAGTGGACTTATTTGAAGGACATAGAAGTCGAAAATCCGCTGCCCAGTGTGTCTCGTAGATTAGCAAATCGATAAATGACTTGAATGAGTAGATATTATAAAGTATTTAAAACAAAAAGTAGCGATCACGGAGCGAGCTACTGTCGCGTACGCGCGTGTCAATCCCGCGTGAAAGAAAGAATGACACACGACTCACTAATCCCTTGGCAAAGAGTACTGGCAATCTAATTACTTAGAAATTCTGTGTATAGATTAACATTTTGCTATGTTGTAAGAAAATAACATAGAGATATACTAAATTATTTATTTATTTACCAGCTTTTCTGGACACAGGCTGTGCGTGAACAGGACTCAGGTCCCATGCGAGGTGCCATCCCTACCCAATCCCACAACCCGTAAAGGTTGGCCACACCACTGGGGTCTACGACTCCTACTCTTTTCGAATAGTGATGTGGGTTCTTTTATGTCCCACAAGAACAAATCAGTGAAAGTGCTGTGAGACAGGACCTACGGTTTTTCGTCCTTATCCAAGAAGACTAGAAAGTCTAACCATTTGCAGATATCATTACAAAGGCAGGACTTTCTTCTCAGTTATTTAAAGACCCTGAGTGTTGGTCCGGCCGGGGTTTGAACCTGCGCCCTCCCGCTCTCCCAACTGAGCTAATCAGGCGGCGGTTAAATGACAGTGCTCTACTAAGAATACACCATTTATGTAGCAGCCAGTTACAAGAGTCCTGACAGACAAATTGACAGTAAATTACTGCATTAGAAAGAATACATTAAGAAGAAAAATTGTAGAGGACTTTTAATTTATTGTATGCTCCGCGATTTTTAAACATTTCTTTCTCAATTCCTGGAATGGAAAATTTCAAACCCAAAAAAAATCACTCAATTATGCCTCTTAACCTTAACCCCAAACTGCCCCTCTCCCTTACTGTGGGTATTTAACAATAAAAATTACATTTAGCACACAAGTTCTATTAATTTTTTTACAAGAACTGAATGAATCCTCACGCGCTGATTGGTCCAGAGCTATGGTCTATGAGAGTATAGCGCACTAATGACGCATCATGTCACGCAGTGCAGCTTCTTTGTTTTTGGTTTTTCGTAAAAAAAAAAACGTTATTGTAAAAAACAAATCGATCACAATTTTCCATGGTCTGCACTCTTATAGACTATAGAAATGATGCCATAAATGTTCAAAATTTTGCAATGAAACCACTCGCCTGCAGCCCGTGGATCCACTTAAGTTTTTGAACATTTTATGACGTCCTTTCTGTGGTCTATAAGAGTGTAGACCGTGGAAAATTGTGGTCGATTTATTAAGAGGACGCTGTAACCGTCTGTGGCTAGAGAAAACTCTACATTTTTCATTTGGCCATTTATGATTTGAGCCACGAAGTGATGAAACTATGGCCGTGGTATCTTCTTCCTTACTTACTTTACTGTAAGACCGTGACATCAGCCCCGAGAATCAATATTCATACTTTTTTTCTTATTTCCCTGACATAAATGAGATTTATCTCGCAAGGAGCCGCGCGCATCTCACGCGTGGATCGGGCTGCGTGATTCTCGGTAAACGAAAAAGGCCTGGCCACCAAGGCCACCAAGGCCATCAGACTGAGCGCATGCTCATTTCGTTCTCTATCGCTTCGATCGCCATCTTGGAGAATAAAAGTGAGTGTTGTCTTTGCAATCCACAAGATTTTTTAGCCATCGAGTTGTCAGCCTTTGATGTCTAAGTCAAAAATAAATGCTGAAACTGTATTCTATCTAAAATTTTCCATATTTTTGTTTTTACCATAATAGTAAGCCTTTATTTAGCTTGTTACGTAGGGACACTTGTCTTCAAGCACATAGAGGACTATTTTCTTGTTTTTATTTAAACTCTGTTAGGTAAAGTTGCAGCAGTAAAAATTCTTAGGAATAATTTGCTACTTCTGCTTTTGTGCACGAGTTTAAGTCATGTCTTGAGGTGTTTCGAGTCGCAATAATCGTTTATACAGCGACTGTTTGCCCTTTGTAGGATGTTGATTCCCAAGAAAAACAAGGTTCAAATATACGAATACCTCTTTAAAGAGGGTGTTGCAGTGGCGAAAAAGGACTTCAACAACCCAAAACATCCCGATATCGAGGCTGTTCCAAATCTTCAAGTTATAAAGGCTATGCAGGTACATAAGCTCAAGCTTAAACCTTCTACACATAGATGAATACTTATGAAATAAAATGTTATAAAACTGCATTCTGGACTACTGTCATGCCTTTTTACAGGGATAGGTTACCTAAAAGTCTCTGCCAGATAACTAGGTCTGTCCCTTTGTTGTATAAAGTAAAAATAAAATAAAGACCATTATTGTAATGAAGATGAAAAAGTTAAGCTCAAGGCTGGAAAAAAGTGCCAATACTGTTTCTTAATTTCCCCAAAATGTACGGAGAAAGTGTTAAGGGTATTACTGTCATATCAAGAAAACTGTGAACACCTGAAATATTTCAGGAATGTTTATTTTGTTATGACCAATCCAGACTGTTCAAGGTTTTGAGTATGTTCAGTTGGGATGTTTTTTCATCACCAACAAATCAAGCAAGCACCAAAGGGATGAACCACTAGTGGGGTGTGGGGGCATGCTCCCTCAAAAGTGTTGATGCTCTGAAATGCCATTTCTAGTGTTCTGAGAAGACAATTTCTGTCTAAAATGTTTGCTTAATATTTTTGATTGTCATTTTTGTGCTGTTTCTATTTGCCTGGCTTTTTGTACAAGTACTTGATAAATTATTATTTTATGTTCCATGCTGCATCTTAAAGTTTGTTGGATATCAGTTTCAGTTAAGTATTCTCTGTTACGCATTCTTGAATAAGTATCATGAGTATTCATTTGAAAAATTAATATAAGAACAGATGTCAAAATATAAAAACACAATAACATTCCATTCAGTTTTCTGAGTTGTACCATAAGTGTGTGCTTACGTTTCTATTGACTTTCTTGCTTTCTCAGTCACTAAGGTCTCGTGGATATGTCACGGAGAAGTTTGCCTGGCAGCATTTCTACTGGTACCTCACAAATGATGGTATGCACTTACTCTTCATATGAAGCAGTTTTAAGTTCTGTTGTTGTTGTTTTTGCATGTTATTCATGGTCTTTCTCTTGATTTAAGGTATCACATATCTCAGAGATTACCTTCATCTCCCCCCTGAGATTGTTCCAGCTACCCTTCGCCGACAGGCCAGGACAGAGACCTCTAGACCCAGACCTAAAGGTACTCTCTTTTAACCCTTTAAACCCTAAGATCAAAATTTGAATTTTTATTTGTTGTCCCTATTCATTTCCTACAGAAGTAGTGGGGAGAAGGTGATAAAATATCTAGCAAATTCATCTTCTGAGATCATGTCTGTATTTCTCATGACCTCTTTGATATTACGGAGAGAAATTTGATGCTGATCACTCTTGGGGTTTAATGAGTTAAAAACATTTTATAATCATCTGAATTTTCGGGATCACCTGATTAGTTTCTGTGTTGAGACAGCCAAGATGATCATTTGTAAACAGATTTGATACAATGTTTGACATTGGAGTATATTTCATTTTTATTCCAACCCCGTCCCTCTTCCCCCCCCCCCTCCTCCTCCCCCTTAAAAAATCCACTGTCTCTTACTGTACTAATGATCTAGTAAAAACTATTTTGTTGGGGGGCAGAAGTAGAACAGTGGATCAATCGCATTCCTTTTTCCTTATGCCAACAATATGGTTTTCACAAGATCATAAGTGGGATGGAAACTCTTTTCACTTCTATTCTGACTCTGTTGTAATTGGAAATGAGCTTTAACACTTCTTTCACAGTACTACACTGTACAAAGTGGTATCATTCACCGCTTTCAGAGAGCTAGGGTGGCGCAGTGTTGAGACCGCTCTCTTCCCACCAATGTGGCCTGGGTTCAAACCCCAGTGTCGATGCCTCATGCAGGTGGAGTTTGCCATTGGTTCTGTCCTTGCTGTAAGAAGTTTTTTCTCCAGGCACTCTGGTTTTCCCTTCTCAAAAACTAGTATTTCCAAATCTCTATTCAACCAGGAATGGTAGGCGAAGAACCACTTTGTGGATTTCTCTAAATCATTATCTGTTTCTTTCAATTTTTTTGTTTTCTTTTCCATTGCCCACAATACACTTTGCCTGGGCCTGCCTCACCCCCCCCCCCCCCCCCCTCCACCCCATCTCAAATTTTGCATTTATAACCATTATTTCCAGTTTCCCTTGGGTATTATGGTCATTCCAAGAGGAACTGAAGTTGCTTGTGCAAAATTTTGGGGGCTAATGAGTATATATATATTATGGGTAGTGGAAAGTGGTGAATTTAAAATTTTTCCAATTTAAAATTTCTTGCGCACACTGTTCTTCCAGGTCCTGAACAGCCTCGTGGCCCCCCCTCTGGAGACTCTGCAGACCGGGATGCTTACAGACGTGGTCCCGCCGGGCCAGGAATGGAACCTAAAGGAGGCGCGGGTTCAAACTTTAATCCTGAATTTGTAAGTTAGTTTTGTGTCTTTCATAGTTCTAGTGTTTTATTTTTGAACTTTGCTATAGCTAATTTCCCTGGTGTCATTGACTATTAGCAGCACTCAGTGATTTAAGCATTATTGAGACATTGTAATTGGACAGTATGCGTAAGGCCTGAGAACTTACAAAGTGTGTGTCATCAATCCAGTCTATGTGTTTTGACAACAACAACAACAACAGGAACTTTATTCTTTGTACAAAAATACAAAGTTTGGATAGTTTGCCCTGCAAATAGCTGGAAAGCTAGTGGTGGCAGGGCAAGACAAGTACATGAATAATACAATTAAATAATAAAATCAAAAGCCTTCAACTATTAGAAACCCTTGCAGATTGCAACTAAAAATAAATTATACACAGAAGTTAAGTGGTCTAATTAACAGAGCGCTTACTGAGGTACAATGCATTAGGTCAAAGAGTCACTGACTCAGTTGTTCTTGAGTTGGTTTTTGATTTTTGTATATTAATTGGCCATTCCCAAGGAAAGCACAAGTGACCTCTTAATAAGGTCACCACTCACTAAAAGATTCTTTTTGAAACATGTTACCGACAAGTTTGTTTGCCAGGACTTATGTAACTGGCTGCTAAATCAGTGATTTTGTTACAAATAGTTATGGTGAGTCTGGGCATTCACCTTGTGAAAAATCATGAGCCCCTAGTGTCCATAACCAATGAGTCCCAGTTGAAAAAAACAAGGATTCATGCTTGGGCCTTTGTGTAACCAGACAGTTAAAGGGGCTATGTCACTCCTGACGCATGCGCGAGCCAATGAAAACAAATTTGAAAAGCTGGCCCGACTTTTTCAAGTTCTGTGAGAGATTTTGGAAGGCTGTTTTTATCTGTCTAAATCTCAGCCAACGTTTGATAGTTAGCAAAGTTTTGTATTAAGAATCGTTCTATGGTGATTACAGAAGAATTTTTTGGCATTATTTTGAATGTTTGCCCGTAGAATTTTTTTACGTGGATTTATAGTGTCCTCTTATTGGCGGCCATTGTAATGGCAGAGAGTTAACGACAGCTACTCCACAATAAGTGATGGAATCTTTGATGGAATCTTCCCTATACTTCACAGAACCTTTCGGTTGAGTTATTTTAGAGGCTGCTGACTCTTGGATTTCTTTTGTGCTCAAAGTATGTGGACATATAATGAAGCGGCTATCAAGTTGGCGGTGGCTGTTTTTTTTAAATGATTACAACAACATGGCCGTGAGTTTCGTGACGAAACTAAACTTCTGGCGAAGGAAACTTAATAAAATTGGGCTAGATTCCTTCTTGTATTTATCTTGATTCACGGCAACGATAAACACGACTGTTTGCTTGTCCAGATTGTTCTCAACGGACTTAGAGAGGCACCAGTATGAGTTAGATCCTGTAAATGCCATGTTTTTTAACTGTTGGTGTTTGAGCATATCTTTGGAAAATAGCAGAGTTTATTTTCCCTTTTTATCCACGGACTGCTTACAGTGGAGTAGTATACCAATGATGCTTGGTTCTGTTTTTGTAGACATCGCAGTGATTCGGCATGATCGAACAATTTTGTGCGAGCAATGTGTGTTTCCCTGAGATCAAAACAAAGACTTGATGTTTCTTGTTCTGTCAGCATCTAAATTATAAAATCAGTAGTGACAGATAAGTCTAATTGTTAATGATTTGAAACAGTCTTGGTCTTTATCTCTGGTCTAGCGTCTTTTGTAGGTTGTTTATAAAATAAAACTTATTTTGTTGACTAAGACAATTATGTTGTTGTTGACTCTTTGTTTGTGCTCTATTTTTATGAATGGCATGTGTTTTTACTTCAAAACTACAAGTAAAATTGTCTTAACACTTTTATTCTTGATCTAGCATAACCGGAGAAGAAATGTTCCATAATTTCTATCGAAATATCCCTTATGCAAACCCAATTCACTTTTTAACTTCTCTCTAAAATTTGGAGCCTTGGATGTGACAGAGAGCATGGAGAAAGTCAGACACGCATTAAAAACAATAGAATTTTGACAGTTGAAAGTAATTTGCATAATGTCAGTGCGCATGCTCTCCAGCTGACATAGCCCCTTTAATCTGGAGCCAGATGCCAAAACTCTTTATTACAGTTAACTGAAATTAAAATATGGTCCTTCCACATGTATTTAAGGTGGCTCGACTGGATTTTTTGGGGTTGATACCTTCCAACTTTGAGCATTAACTACGTCGGCATGAGTAAAGATATGGAAAAAAGGTTACCACAACTGTATTATATAAAGATGAAAATTTCTTATGATCTGGGTTTTATTGCAATCGGAGTCGCCATGGCAACGTAATGACGTAATTACGTTTTTCATGTATCTTTGTGTTTCTCTGTTCCAGGAGTTTTTTGAAGAAATCGCTTAAGGGAGTATGTACCTGCTATAATTGCTTCCATTATGGTAAAGTTTGAACAAATTCTATGAGAGCGTTTTCGAAATATTTTGAAATGTAGTTTTAAGAATGATAAAAACAGTGAAATAGCATGCTACCTACACAATTCGCTAATATTTTAAGAAAATGATAAGCTTTGGGAACGAGGCTTCATCTCATAGTGGTTTGACTCCATTGAAAACTGCATACGAAAAAAGAGGGGAATTGCTCTGGGCGATCGTGAGTAAGAAGAATTTTATTAACTTGCATTTAGCTGCTTTTGATACAGTTTTTGGACGTAATTTGGTCCATCCCTAAAAATTTCGCATTTTTCCAAAAAGCGCTCGATAAATTTTTTTATAAATTCGACAATCCCCAGATCAATCGTCAAGAAATATTCCCTGCAAGTTTTAAGAACATTGAAAACATGGAAGGCTTTTAAATAGGGCCTCAAATATAACCAATTTTCCCCCTAGATTTTGTGTTTACAAGTGAGCGTCCTCATTATTCACTGGCATTGTTTTCAAGTTTCATATAATATACACGTGCACATTTAGCAAAAAGATAAAATTTGCATCAAAAAGGACCCTCGGTAAAATCTTCGGGATATGCTAATTACCGGGTAAAGAGATTAATGATACATTATAACATCAGAGCAACTCTTTGGGATAGTTTCTGTGATGTTATAACCTGAGTAAGATAATTAAGTATTCCATCCTACGCGATGAGCCGTGACGTTCACCGTTTCGGCTCTCACTGCTATCTGTGACGACAAGCCAACTATTAGCATATTCCTGATATTTCTTGGGAAAGTAATCAAGAGTTCTTTTTCATGCAAATTTATATCTTTTGCTGGTTGTGCACGTGCATATGAAACTTGAACACAATGCCAGTGAATAATGAGGACGCTCACTTGTAAACACAAAATCTGGGGGGAAAATTGGTTATATTTGAGGCCCTATTTAAAAGCCTTCCCTATTTTCAATGTTCTTGAAACTTGCAGGGAATATTTCTTGACGATTGATCTCGGGATTGTCGAATTTATAAAAAAATTTATCGAGCGCTTTTTGGAAAAATGCGAAATTCTTAGGCATGGACCAAATTACGTCCAAAAACTGTATCAAAAGCAGCTAAATGCAAGTTAATAAAATTCTTCTTACTCGCGATCGCCCGGAGCAATTCCCCTCTTTTTTTGGATGCAGTTTCCAATGGAGTCAAACCACTATGAGATGAAGCCTCGTTCCCAAAGCTTATCATTTTCTTAAAATATTAGCGAATTGTGTGGCTAGCATGCTATTTCACTGTTTTTATCATTCTTAAAACTACATTTCAAAATATTTCGAAAACGCTCTCATAGAATTTGTTCAAACTATGCCATAATGGAGGCAATTATAGTAGGTACATACTCCCTTAAGCGATTTCATCAAAAAACTCCTGGAACAGAGAAACACAAAGATAAATGAAAAACGTAATGGCGTCATTACGTTGCCATGGCAACTCCGATTGCAATAAAACCCAGATCATAAGAAATTTTCATCTTTATATAATACAGTTGTGGTAACCTTTTTTCCATATCTTTACTCATGCCGACGTAGTTAATGCTCAAAGTTGGGAGGTATCAACCCCAAAAAATCCAGTCGAGCCACCTTAAAGCACACAAACGACTAAAATGAAAATGCATCTTTAAACAACAGCCACAGACATCACACAAACAGGATATTCTACCACAAAATCTTCAAATCAATCAATCGTTCTCTGCGTCCTACAGGACGCATGCCATGAATATTATTTTGCGTCTTTGGGCATTTTTATGCATCAGGTATGCAGGACACAGAGGTAACAAAATCACTGTAAATGGCACTCTGTTTAATACAGATGCAACCACGCCATAGTTTTTTTCAGAGTGATTTACATACATACGTCATTGAAAGGTCTTTAACAAAAGCTTTTCTAGAGCCAGTGTAAACCCTTTTATTCCTTTTTTGTGATGTGGCTTACAAATTGAAGTACATTCCTTTTTCCTTTTTATACTCACTCGATTATTTTCTTCTTTTTCACAGAGAGGTGGGTTTGGCCGTGGTCGTGGTGGATTTGGGGCTCCACCCCCACAACAATGAACAAAGCATTGTCAAGCATTGTTAATAGCCTGAAAAATAAACATCATTAATATTCAAATTTGCATTGGACACTAATTAATTTTTTCATTACCTCTTGCTGTTAACAACCTACCATTTTGGCCAAAAATGTCAAAAAAATGGACGTTTTCATGCCTAGTTTCAAGTAAGAGCTCCCCTTCACCCCAAAACGTTCTATTAAGCCCTTTCCTTATTTTTCTCTATAAGGCATAAACCTTGCTATAACAGGCACCTAGGGTTGGTAGTTGCTGTTCTTCAGTCATTTTCTTTGACTCTTTATAAGGCAGACACCTCTTTAAGTTGGACACCTAAAGCTTGTCCTTGCTGTTCCTCAATCATTTCGTTTGATTCTCTATAAAGTGGACACCTCGCTACAATAGGCACTTACAGTTGGTCTTTGCTTCAGTCATTTAATGCTTGCTAACAAGCTATCCAGGGCCCTCTTGCGGCGGGGCGAAAAATGGGGGAGAGCTTGCAGTCATGTCTGAGGATTTTTAATTCTGCCTCAAGTGCCCCCTGTGGCTCTCCGTCGACTGAGCCGTCAGACATTTGCCAATCAGCACGAAGCAGAAATGAGCGCGGAATGTAAACAAACATTGAAAAGCACGTGAAAAATAGCATTTCTGAGAAAACCTGAAGAAACTAAAACCTTTAGTGAAAGGTTATTTAGCCGCAATAAAAAGCTCAAGGCTTTAGAAGTGGTCAAAGAAAATCAATACTTTACTGCATCAGAGATCAAATTCTGTTAGAAACAAACCACAGGGAATAATAATTGTACTCGATACATGTATGCACGAAACAGACCTGAGCCTCATGGCCTCTAAATGTTAGACTCAATAGTGGCCAAAAAAAAAAAATTTGTGTCGTCAAAGTTTAGAATACTTCATGCACTGCATGGCCTGCGCGAAAAAAAGAATAGAAGTAAAATCTCAGTTGTTATAAAAAGCCAAGTCTAAGGTGACATTTTCCACGAGCTATGAGCCGTGTTTAGTCTGTCAACACTTTATTTCAAACACGCGCCAAGGCTAATGACATCAGTGCCAATGCCATCTCCGCCAATCAGCATTTTGCAAAGAAATTTTCGATGCAGGAATTCAAATTTCTGAGACGTGACTGCAAGCTCTCCCTCATTTTTTTGCCCCGCTGCCAGAGCGCCCCGGAGAGCTTGCTAGCACCCTACAGTCATTTCATTGGACACCTTTCTTAAGGCCGCTTAAGAGTTGGTACCTACTGTTCGTCATATCCAACTCTCTTAAAGGCGGACCGCTCTCTAAGATGGACACCTAGAGCTGGTCCTTTCATTTCTTCAGTCATTTTCTCTGACTCCTGCACCTCTCTTAGGGGAACACTCAGTGCTGGTCCCACGATGTGTGTCTTAGCAAGAGTTTGTCCAACGTCAGGTTGACCCATACACACAACTTAATTCCATTCTGTCCGATGGACTCCCTCATTTCTGTTCGTGGGAGACTCTTGGCGAATTATCAATTTTGTGTAGCGTGCTTGCAACTGTCCATGACTTGACTCGTCTCCAGTCGTCTTCGTTACGCGCACGGCGGCGGGAGAGGTGAAGACTGGGGACGAGTCAGGGTCGTTAATAGGCCCTTTCCGAGTTCCAAAAACTCTTAAAACGAGGCTAAATACAAAATCTTTGTTGTGAAAATGAGTTTTATTTGCTTAAGAATAAAAATTTATTTTCATTTCAATGGCTTTACACCTAGCCTCGCTTTGAAACAGAGGCTTGGGGCAACCCAGAGAATAGGCCATTTGCACGATGGCGTCATTTTACTACTATGACCAGTATCTCTTACGTTTTTCCTTTCATATTTAAATTTGGTAATCCCAGCGAGGATTAAATAACAAAAGCCTGAATTTGCACAAGACAGCAAAACCCTGAAGGATTCTGGTTGTAGTAGTAAAATGAGGCCATCGTGCAAGTGGCCTATTAGACGCCGAAAGACGACTTAACCGGGCTGCCATAAAACCTAGACTAGACAAAAAATATTGTAATGCTTGAAAACGAGAACAGACGTTCCACGGGCCTAATTCAACCGATGGCATGAAGACTACAAAGAGATGATAATCTAACTCAGTTTCAGTTTACCAGAAAAAAGAAGCCATTTAATACATTGCAAAATAATAGTTGAAGGTTAAAAGTGACGTTACTTACATACGTAATAATATCTACATGTGGGGAATCAGCTAAGGAGAAATGCTTTCAATCAAGATAATATATAGATCAAGCCAGGACTAAAAGCGAAGCTCTGGTTGATAATACTTATAAACAAAAAAGTAAAATAAAATAAATCGTGTAATGGTAAACGGGGATGCCAATGAAAATGGCATCAAGATCAATAGATCTAATTAGCAAAAAAAAACATTTGGACGTGCAGAACGCTTTTTTGTCTTTCTTTGCCGTTGTTTTGCACGACTACAATGCCGTTTTGTACGACTAAGACGTCAAACTTCCTATTTACACGCTATGTTTTGGAGGAATTGTCGTATGTACTTACCAAAGATTTTGTTTCCAGTGTCATGTTCGTTTTTACTTTTTCACTGCCGCTCATTTTCACCTGGCCGCTAGCATTTCTCATTTTCTCACCGTTGCTATGAAATTTTCATGTTTTTCTTCCAACGAAATTCCTCTACTTTGTTTCCAATCACTCGCTCTAGCTCTTTCTCTGTTACCCACGTGAGTGTAGACATTAAAAACAACATCAAAATTAACGTCGAAAAAGACACGACTTTATTTTTTTCTCTCTCTCTCTCTCTCTAAAAGTCCTGGTGGCCATGCCTGTTGATTAAGCTATTTTATATTGGTGTGCCTGTGGTGCAGGCGGACGGGCGGTCGGACGAGGTTGGTCATTATTGTTTGCTGTAAGGCCATGTACGGTCCCTACACCATCCAAAGAAGTAACGATGTTTACTTCTACCCATAATTTGCCATTATCGTCCTATTATCAAAAGTTCTTTATTTTCTGTTGTCTAGAGTCAAGAGATCATAATAGGCAAGGGCGTTGGCTGGGATATCTTAATTTCACAAAAGTTATTTTTAGAACTATGCGGACCACGCGGAAACAGTTTCCGGTAAACTCGTTGACTTCCGGAAGACTCGCTTTCACGATTCAGCGCCCCAAAGCCAGGCGGAGTCAACAAATGAAAAAAATGGCGGCCTAAGTGGAGGGACGATGTGGAGGGACTTTGAGTCGATAAATTGTCCTACCTCAACGAAAAAACCTACCATAGAAACTGGTTAAAACTTCTACACACGAGTCCTTTACAAGCAACGGTAGAAATCGGTTAAAGCGACCGCGTGACCATCGTTTTTGTTGGAACAGCTGAAAAGAGGACAAGTAGCCTTGCGGCCCGGATAAACGTTGAACACAAAATGCACGGGTCCTACAAAGACCACCATACAAGCAAAAGTCACCCAGTTTTACCGGAAACTGTGTTCGCATGGCCCACATAGTTCTAAAAATAACTTTTTTGAAATTAAGATATCCCAAAGGCGTGACTGGGAGACTCCCTCTATGGCTCTTGCAAGAGTAAACAAACTTGACCGCGAGTGTTTGCCCCCTTAGAAACCACGTGACATTGCTTTTTTCCCATCAGTCCTTTATCGCGTGCAAAGATGGCGGTTATCGTGAATAAGGTCTATTGACAATGACTTTTTTAACAGACCAATCATGGCGCGCAATCAAACTTCGGCGCTGTTTCACAGACGGACTGAACCAGAATTTTAAAATTTCCGTCCGAGGCGCAGGCTAGTATCCGTAGCCTTTGGTGAGAGCTATTCGAACTCCCAGGGGAAGACTCTTATTTGATAAACCAATCTAAGCGTGCCATAGGCTTAATTTAATCCCGCAAAGGAGAAGTATACTCTAACACAGTATGACTACTCTTGTTTTGTTTGTTTATTTAGATTGGATTCAAACTCATTTGATAAAAGCAAAAATTTTTGAATTTCACTCTCCCACTAACGCAACATCACACTTTCTTTACAAATTAACCCGTTATTCCTAAGTTCCCCGTAAATTAACTCACGCAATATGTGAGGGTTATCCGCCAGAAGAAAGAGGTGATGTGATATATCGTAATCTGCCGCTTTTACGCTCTGGGATTATACATCTTCGTAAGGGATGTTAGGAGAACTTATAAATTAAACGGAGGGGCGGCCTATATCCAAGGGGATTAATAACCGGGATAGAAAAAGGGGTCCAAAATAAGCTAAAAAGCTATAGCAGTGATGATCAAACTTTTCGCATTTACTAGTGTTCAATTAAGCTTCAAAACGTCATCATAAAGTGAATGTTCCAGGCTTCTGTATCAAAACGAGGTTAAGTGCTCAGCCTTTGATATGGAAATGACTTTTCATTCTCGTGCAAATGAAAGCCATTTTCAAAAGAAAGGTTAAGCACTTGGTCTCATTTTGAAAGTGAGGGTTTTAGGAACTTCGGAAGTTGCCCATTAGAGGGGGTTTATATCTGACAAGGGCGGGGGGCTTACAATCGGAAGTATTTTTTTTCCTTACAGTTAGATGGGCCGATAACTTGGGCCTTACAAATAGCACTTGACGTTGTTTGAGAAAGGCACAACCTCGGGGTGGAATAATTGTTTTATTGACAATAGGCAAGCAATACTGGCAAAGTTTTTCAGTTCACTTTATATAAGACCTACAGGAATACGTTTCTTTTTACCGTAGGTATAATCATGTAAGGGCTAGAACAATTTATTACAAATAACTAATTTGTACAACAAACGGATAAATTTTTCTCTTCGTGTAATCTAACGATTAACAGTTTTGGCCGTTTTACGGCTACCGGTAAGGCAATTGAAAATCCTTCCATACACCCTGGCCATTAAACCAACTATTTATCATGGAATTGTGGCATTAACTGTTTGATATCTTTACAATTTGTAAAATTCATCAGAAGACAAAAAATGAATTACTACTGTTTTTATTAGAGAAATCTTACAGAAAAACGGGTAACAAAAAACATGTAACTTGTCTCGCAACATTGCTGGAAAACGAGTTTTAAAAATAGCGATGTTGAGCGTTTTACCACCAACATCAAACCTGTCTTGCAGTGACTCAGGATGTTAACAAGTTTGATAGTGGGTGGTAAAACGCGCAACGTCGCTTTTTACCTCGTTTTGCGGTAATGTTGCAAAACAAGTTGCACGTTTTTGTTGCCCGTTCTACCGACACTTTAGAAACCTTCTAGTCTTAGTAACCTTACAACAGTTTTTCACAGTCTAAGGCCTCAATAGCAAAGCCTTTCCTCCGTGGGAGACACACATTCCCTTGAAAGTAAGACTTTTCTCAGTGAGCTGGAGGCCGACCTTTTCGGTTTGTAAAACTTCAATTTGACATTTTATGCGAGTCGGAAAAATCACAACAGAGTTTTTTTAAAAAGCAAATTTATTAGTAACGTTTTTGTTGCCGTTGTCATGGTCGTTGCTAAGGCTCCCTGAGGCCCTGTCCACACGTATCCGGATATTTTTTTTTCTCTCCGTTTTCAAAAACACACGTCCACAGATAGCGTATTCGTTCGTCCACATGAAAACACTAAAACGATGGAAATACGATAACATCTGATAGGGAGCACGCGTAATGCTAGTCGTTCTGATGCATGACATCATCGTTTTCGTTCGTCCACTCGTAACCGAGAAGCCGGCGTTTTCCAAAATCTGCACTCTCGGACCTTTATAGAAAACCTGCATTTTTGGTGCCCGAAAACGCCGTTTACGCATGGACGGAATGCTAAAACGCAGGAAAAAAACCTCCGTTTTCAAAAATACTCGGCTACTGGACAGCGTATGAGATGAGGAAATGCTGAAGACGACGATACCTTCGTCGGGGTAACTCTCTGGGGGATGTGCCGTGAAAGGTCATTGAATAAAGGCCTTACTTTACGAGCATTTACAGGGTGTGAGCAATTTTAAACAGAGTTTTAGCAAATACAACATAATATATTTTCACTGCCATAGCAGGACTTACATCTGCATTCAAATATATTAGAAATTTTATAAAAAGACGACTCTGAAATTCTTAATTTACCATTTTAGAAAAGTTTGCCACCAATCAAAATAGAGAAGGAGAAACAACGCTGCTACCGTTGATATTTTAAACGGAAAACCGCCAAGCTGGGGACAAACTTATTTATTTTCCCTATCTACTATAAAGCCTTATTGAATTGAATTTTGTAATAAGTTGCGATAAAGTCACATCGACCTACGGTACGTCAGACTTTTTATGAAGACTATATGAAACATCATTCACTTCGTTTCCCAACCCTAATCCATATTCCAACGAGGAAAGGCGATCTTTGTTATATTTGGGTAATAATAATTCATTATTCAACAATAAAAATAATTAATAATAATAATTTAATAATAATAATAATAATAATAATAATAATAATAATAATAATAATAATAATAATAATAATAATTGGATGCAGCAATGACCTTTGGTTTCTTGAAAACTAAGAATTAAATTTAGATATACTTTTCGAAAGAACATTTTTCTTTTTGACCCAAACACGGTACAAAAATCGGCTTTTCCTCTCTGACATTCTGTATCAAAAAAACTTTTCGCGAATTCGCCAAGAACTTGCCTCTCTTCCCTAGACACCCCGCAAAATTCATAAAAATTTATTTCTTCAATATGCCCGATGTAACGATAAAGAGGTCTATCTTTTTTCTCCACAATAATATGGAGAACGCTGACTTTTGGCTCGTTCTATTGCAAGAATTGATCTTCAAACTAAATCGAGGAAACAAAATGCTTTTTAAAAACCTTTCATAAATTTAACTTTTTTGACTTGCTTAACACGGATGTCCGGTTATAGCGAAGCAATTGTTTTTTCCTCAAAAGACTAACAAGTTCTGATCACAATAATATTTACGAATTCGATATGTATATCCTAAAAATTTCTTATCGAACTTGATTGTGTTATGCAAGCATTATTAGGGAACATTCCAGTGGTCAGATCACGGAGAAATCTTCTTCAAAACGTAGATCATTCCTACATTATCCACTGTCACAAAGGTCTTGAAATCAGGCGAGAACAGAATACTTTTTGCCTGGACTCCCTTCAAGTTGAATTGTTGACACAATGTGCCATCTCTTTTCCACCACTGGAGTAAAGAGTAAGACAGAAAAAAAATCAAACAAATGATAACTTTCTGACATTCAGTAAAAATTTGCCGAGGTTTTTGCGGTTACTCGTGGCCAATAGTTTCCCACTTGCCACTTGGTCACGCAACGCTCCTTCAGTCTGGTGTGACAAAAACGGCTGCGTGGGAGACTACGGGGCCAGCAAATAACTTGGATTCATTTATGCAAAAAGAAAAACAAATTCACTTTGCCATAAACTGCGAGAAGAATGGGTACAAGCTGTCGGCGAAAAGGTTTCTGGGATCATTGGGTGGCCTATTTACAAACAATGATCGGTTTATGGTCGCCTTTGGATGTCATTAACCTATCACAACTAACGCTTGTCCACCCAAACAATCCGGAAGTCTTTGCGCGGAAAGCTTGTTACTTAGCAACTGAGTAGCGAATGCACCATTTTGACATAGACCATAATGCACCTTGTTTACCCCCCAATTAGAGACCTTTAGCATCATGTTTTTCATAGGTAACAGCAAACCGCAATCTGCAGTTTGCATTTACGCGTTTGCAGTTTCACGTTGTCGAAATTTCGAATTTTAGCAAGCGTTCGCTACTTTTCGTAAAGTCAAAGAGCTTCACTTTTATCGCGTACAAACCATGAAGAAATCATTGACTGGAGTTCAAATTCTAACTAACACATCCCAGGTGGGTGTAGAAACCTATTCCCTGCCTTAAAATATGAGGCTGTACCAAAAAACCTTGCCTCACTTACCGCTGGAAGCCCTTCCCGCCGTCAAACGTGAACTGCAAACTGCAAACGTGACCGCAAGACCATGGTCACGGACATCTTCAGGTTTGCAGTTTGCACTAACCACGAAAACAACTGATACTAAAGGTCTCTATTGTCTTCGATTTCTCTTGGAACGACTGTAAACCCAAGACAAATTGGAGAAAATACTGTGCAAGCAAACAACAAGTGACAAACGAATAAATATTCCAGTAAAAAAAATATATAATCGTACCTTAATGTTGTTGCTAACGGAAACCAGAAAGTCGCTGTCGCTTGAGAACCAACAACTGCTTACCCATCCATCGTGTTTACTGCAAACTGCAAGTTCTCGTCCATCAGCGACATTCCACACCTGACAAAGGAGTGTGTTTAAAACATTACATAATACCCCTACTAGCCCATAACAAACACTTTTAACGAGCTTATGCCACTTGAGGTATAGTGACATCACTACAGCTGCTATGTGTATAGTTGGAATGTAATTGAACTCTATATAGCGTCTGATTCACTAAATGTCTAATGACGAAAGTAAACTTACAACAACCACATACCTCCCTAACTACTCATTAAACAGATACTTTTTAAGTTACCTATTAAAAATTGAGGACGCCTATTCATTCAACATATTATTGTTCTCTCGTTGGTTTGTGCATTCATTTTAACATTTTTCATTTTCAATTTGGATTTTTTTGCTCATATCTCCAAATGTTACAGCTCTGCACTTACTCTCACTGTTCCATCGTCACAGCCAGTACAGATGAACTTGTTGTCTTTAGAAAATGACGTAGATCTCACACAGTCAGGGTGCGGCCCAAGGGAGAAACAAAGAGCTCCAGAATTAGCATCCCAAACCTAAACACATTCAAAAATGAGCAAATTGATAATTCTCTTTTGATCACATTTTAAGCTCTGCTCTTTACACCTACTGCAAAGATCGAAGCAATATTGGCCCAAACGTAGAGTTTAGAATGGTGCAGTGGAATTCGGAGAACACGAAGGGATCTAGCTTTTTCTTTATTTAGGGAAATTCTCCAGCTCAACTTGTCTAGCAATTGTGTTTCGACACCCGTTGTAACAAGGATTTCCTACTGACATTACCTAAAACGAACACGTCCGTGTAGCGTTTTCGTTGTAGCAAATCTTACACTAAGTCAGGGTTGTCGCTAAGATTTCAAGTTGCCGGGTATTTGTTGTTAGTAGCCGGGGAAGTCGCTAGCAGTCGTGGAGCCCCCCGCTCCCCCAAGAAGTTTTTGAAGTGCAACTTCTACCGTTTTCCAAAAGGCATTACCGCCCAAAAAAAGCAATCTTCATCAAGAGCAGAGCTATCATTGGCGGTTTTATGATGATCACGTCTTTATTAAAGAAAACTACAACATTCTGAGACACTAGAATATTAAGAATTTATTTTACGTAAAGGCTCGTTGGGGGGTTTTTTTAGTGGCCGCCAAATGGTAATACATGTAAGCTCTGGGTCTGAAAAAGAACGAAACGACTTACGGAAATCAAAGGTAAAACTAATATTATTACAGATGAATTAACCCCCGGAGGAGCGGAAAGAAGACAAGCGGTCGATGAATGTACGAAAAAGCATCACAAACATGAGGCTAATATGGTTTGTTGGAAAATAAAAGTATAATAAGGCGAAAACAAGCATAGCGTATGAAAAATCGCGGGATAAAATATGGCAAAACTAAACTGCACAACTGGTAACATTAGTGGTCTCGAATTTAGGAACGAAACATCACTTAACATACGAAGAAACTGACCTACGGAAAAGCGTTTAAAAGACCCGGCTAATACTTTATAAACGTCGCTGAGATGTCGAAACGAGACACGAGGAGAAGAATGCTAAAGTAATGCTAATGCTTAACTTCTCTTATATATATTACTTCTTGAAAGTAGAACTGAGAGGATGTGACCTGCCGACAATGATCGAACATTTCCCATTGACCATGCATTATTTTATATACTCGATACCAAAAGGTTAATGTAGATCTGGTCACTGACTAATGACAGTTTATTAAACATAGCAATCAGTCAGTCTTCATCTTCAAAGCCCTGATCATAATCCTCATCATCATCAACATCAGCATCAGGGAAATTTAACGCTTGGATGAAGCCTCAACTTCTTCTGCGATGTCAACAGAGATCTACTCAGATCTTTCATCGTGAACAAAGAGTGCAGATTCCTTTGCCGCTTCTTCGACATGTTCAACACAAAGCCGACACAACAGTTGAAACTGACTTTTCGCGAACGGAGAGTTCTCGCGCGTGTGTACTAGTACCAAATCTAAGTAAGATGTCTTTCTTCGACATTTCTTAGTTTTCGCCCGCGAGTTTTCCAAAATCACTTAAACCTGCTGAAGATGAGACTTGCATTTAGTATGATGCATAGTCTTTGTGTGTTTCAAAGGTGTGCTATAATTCAGTGCTTATGTCCTTTATAATGTAGAATTTTCTGGTGCTCTTTTGGTTTAATTTAACGACGAAAGTAGCCGGGGACCATGCTCTGAGTAGCCGGGGGAAATCCCCGGCCCCCGGCCCTTACTGACAACCCTGCTAAGTAGAATTACGTTCAACTTCTCTCAACAGTCCCGACGACAAAAACACTGCGATACGTTTTCAAGTCAGGAGGCGCTAAATTTGATAGCGTCTCTTAATATTTCCCGTGCAAACATAAATTGAGAGAAAAGTTGCAAATCATTGCCTAAAGTTTTGGGCCTTGAGCCTCTGATTCAGGAGAGCTTTTTCTATGTATTTTCATTTTAAGCTGATCAACACGAGTTGCACGTGCTGCACGTGCCACGCGTCAACATCTCCTCAATTTGTAATCGGCGCATGTGCAGACGAAGTTCAAAAACATGTGGCTTGGTTCTTGTTTTCTTTAGTTTCAGAAGTTTGCTTTCCATTTACTTTAATCAAAGTTAAGTTTGAAAGTGTCGGTAATTACACAAAAAGCTACCTGCCTACATGTATTCTGAATTCCACTGCGCCAGTTAAACAAAAGTTGGAACAGTTACACAGAGGTGAGCTAAGCCTGCTTATGACATTTTAGGAATGGCCCGTGAAAAGTGACCATTATTTTAGACCCACCGCCTAGAATAAGCATTTCAGTATCTCATAGCATGGTAGGAGGAGGATTACTCATAAGTGTTTTAATTTTAATCTGACTTATGTTGTGTTCATACTTAACGAAACATCCTCAGCCTGCTTACAAATGAAACATATTTTCATGACACTTTGTGTTTACACTGAGCGGTTATCTGACGTTGTTTGAGTCTGTCGCGCGAGGCGGTTTTGATCACGGTTACACGAAAAACATATGGACGAAGAGATTTGGAATCAATTGTTAACCTGAACCGGCATTAGCCATAAAATTCAGAGACATAGCTACGTGTGGTGTAGGGTTCACATTAATACGGACCGTACGTTCCGACAACATTAAAACGACTCCAATGAAAACTCACGGAAAAACTGACATGGCGTCCTTTCAAACTTTTTCGCGATCATTTCAAGTCGTTTACTGACTGAATTAAAATCTGCGAAATTAAGTTGGAGCTTCCAAAGAAGAGAATCCGCGTCCAAGTTTAATGAATGAATGAATCACTTTTACTTCAATACGGTACTTTCGATAAGTTAAAAACTTCTTTACATGAAAGCCGTTTTAAAGAACACACTGTATGTAAAGATCTATTAAGAGTGACCATATAAGTCCAAAAATTATGTTTACAAATCTCTACCTAATTAAAAAAAAATTCGAATTCGAATTCGGAATGGAATTCAGACAGGTACAAATTTTTCTCCTGGACGTGCACGTTCCACGCTCTAAAGAAAACTTTAAAGTCGCCATTTCACGTCGTATTAAAATGTGCAAAAAATAAATAAATAAATAAACAAATAACAGAAAAGCGTGATGCACGTGCAAAATTGTCCAATCCTTTTTCGTTGCTTTATTTATTCTTTGACGTTCCTGTCGAACAGTGCACAGTTTGTTTCGCAAGTGATTATGATAACCAAGTTGAGGATTTCACCTCAGCTTGTTGTATAATTATAATCCGTAGTTTACCTTGGCGTATCTATCCACTGATCCAGAGAGCAGCTTTGAGTCATCCTGCGACACATCACAAGATAGAATGTATTCACTACTGCTGTGCTTACAGGAAAACTGAAGGCAACCAGTCTGTGTACCCCACACCTTGAGAGAAAACCGTGTGTAAAAGCTAAGTTTACATAAAGGAAATAGGCACCACCCAGGAGCCACTGAAAGCCATGCAGCCAGGGCTTCATCCTTTCAACTGAACGCCACGAGAGGATTATCTCTTGAAATTCTGTTGCAATCAGGTTGGTGTTAAACCACAATTTGACTGGACTTAGTATAACTTAGTATATAAAGGCAGGGGCACCCGACGACTGTTTTCCGTAAAATATCTGTTCAGAGAAGCAAAAATTACTAGAATTTTCTATAGCTTGAGGAAGGCTAAAAATTTCTAGATGACCGTTCCATTTATGAAAAATTTTCGAAGCTTTTCTAATAAATTCCCTACGATTTTCTAAAGTTTAATTTTTGAGCATTTCACTCCCCCAGGTAAGCTATTTTTCGTAGAAAAAGGAAACCTTTATTCGAGAAAAGAATACTGAAGCCCTTGTAATTTCCAAAAGACTTAAGTTGCCCTAGTATGACCGAACAGAAACAAATTTTATAGCGCTGCTTAGAATGCATTTCAAAAGATCTAAAAGTACTCAGGATACCTTAAAAAGTGTTTTCAAAGCATTTAGGAGGAAACCGTAGTTGGGTGCCCCTGATAAAGGATCACGGTATACAGAAAGTCAAACAAGTAAGGAGAAATATTGACTATTGCAAGAAGGTTGAAAACGAGATAAACTAACATCAAAGCTAGGACACGAGCCAGGACTTCCATGATTGCCACAACCCTTACCCTAACCCTAACCTTCCATGATTTCCAAAACATCCTCCTCTTAATGGTCATGTGACTTGCAGGAGGTAAAAATGGAGGGAAAGCGAAAAATTGCCGAGTCCTGCGTCGAGTCCTGGCTCGAAGTCCTCGCTCGGGTTGCAAACGCAGGGTTTGTATGTGGTTGGGACTTATGTCCAATTTACGGGAGATTTCTGTAATCCGTTACTCGAGGTGGAGTGGGCTCCACGGACTGGCTGGGTAATGAAGGGATTGACGCAAGTCTTGTTTCATCCCTTGTCACCGTGTTCGTTGACCGTGACCAATTTCAATAAATTTGTTCCTCGACATTTTACGGAAGGACATTTGGAGTTCAATACGTGCCACTCGACTTTCTTTCCTAAAGGAATCTTTGGGAACTGGGTTCGGTTCCTCGAAAGATGGTTAAGTTTAACCCAGGATGACGAGATTGAAGAACCATATTATAGGCACCCTGTATTATATGGAAATTATATCAGGCTAAAGATTTAATCTTAATCTTATATAATGTCGCAACAAAGCTTCAAGTCAGGGTTAAGTCTCCTCTCCCGATTTTTTCCTGAGGGAGGAGGGGACGTCTGTACACAGGCTAAGTTTGCCTTACTTCACATGGATTTTGAGTGGCTTTCTTTCGGGGCATTTTGTAGAATGGATTTTTAATGTTCACTTGAATTAAATAGTGCAAAATAGCAGTCCCTACCCTAAGTGATCCATCTAGAGAAGACGTAAGCAGGCGTCGATGGTCCTTATTAAAGAACATACATCTTTGAACACTAGAAGTATGGCCTGCCAGTGAGAACAGAAGTCGTCCTTCCACACAACTGTAAACCTACATAGTAAGTGAAGACGTTCATTTTAAATTGTCACCAGTACTAAATGTTTGTTCAGACTCAATTTATACACAGACTTTAAAGTTATTTTTAGCTCCTGGCATAACTACAGAATACAGGGCCAATTTTCTTGGTATATATTTGTTGGACCGTGGATAAAAACTGGGAAAAAACCGTTAAAACAAAAGCAACAACAGAGCAAATCGCATCTTACAAGACCTAACGTCCTAACATGGAAAAAAAAACATCAGTATTGTCATTCACTTTGTTCTATTTCATTTATTATTACCAGTAATATAGACTGTTACCTTTGCAGTGGAATCATCCGAAACCGATACTAAAACTTGACCACATTTACTGAAGGCACACCACTTCACACGACCTGAGTGGTCATGAAACTCTTGAATGAATTTACAAGAAGATTTCTCTAAAATCTAAGTAAAAAAAAAGTTTTTTGTAAAGAGATCATGATAGAAAGATACTAAAAAATTACTATCAAGTACTCTACTCAAAAAGTTATTTTGTGAAGGGGACATTCTACGTGAGATTTCAGGAGACAACTGCCCTGCGAGCTGAGGCCCTTCGATCTTCCTAGAATATCGAAGGGCCTCTGCTCTCGGGGTAGCAAACAACCGACTGATTGAAACAAGATATAAGCGAACTCATTACTAACTAAGGGAGTAACTTATCATGTATGATCAATTTATAAAATCCGGTAGGAAAGAATTCTCCTTCGCCGTATATTGAAGCTTTAACTCTAACCGTTAAAGTAACGAACAAGCAGATGGTGCAATAATACTTCCAAACGAACAATTCATGAATCAATCAGAATGTGAGTTTTTCTTTTATATAATCCTAATAGCATTTGTCAAAACTAAGACTGGTAGATCGTAATGACAACGCTACTATCAGAACGAAAATGACGTCACGGCGGCCATGTTGATGATCAAGAACAGAAGCAATTCTCTTCGCTGGGAACTTAACTCTATTTTCATGCACATTTTCGAAAAATAAAATTCATTGTAGTGACCACCAACATGACCGCCATGTCACATATTTGCAGACCAAGAACAAAGCTGAACGGAGAGAAAAAGGGAGAGTTTTTTCGGAGGGAGGGGGTTAATACGGGAATTTTCACTGTTCATGTTTAACAGCTTGCAAACTCCCGAAAAGAACTAAACTGAAAAGAAAAGAAAAGAATATTACCTTAACGCTGCCATCATCTAAGCCGATCGCAACTCGCTGTCCATCACTATTGAAACTAATGCTAGTGATTTTACATGCGTGTGGTTCACTTTGTGCCAGAAACATGGTATTTTCACCCTCGTATATCTAAAAGGGAAAATTACACAAACTTTATGTTGCACTTTTGTCCTAGCCCATTCAGGTATCCTTTAGGGCTGTGCATAAAGAAATTTACAAAAAAAATGCCGTGATATATGCGTTTTTGTGTGGTCTCCTTTAGGGGTCAGTTTAAGCTTAAGTCACACCCATATTGGTCTCCCTTACGGGTTTAATTTTAATTTTCCGACGAGCATCCCCGTCACTTTTATGTGGGAGTTCCCCCCCGGATCCCAATGATAGTGGGGATTCCAGATTCCACAAGCAAAAATTTCCCAGATTCCAGAATCTGGATGGGGCGATTTATTTGTTAGGTTCTTAAATACAAGTCCGGCGGACAGTCCGGCTGGCCTTTTCTGACTTCTGGTAAGGACCCTAAGTATCAATGACAGTTTTTAAATTAACGCATTCACTGTAATAGCAAATGTTACCATGAGCCTGTTGCATGCATCAGTTATGGCAATAATCAGCGAACCATCCAGAAATAAAACATCAAACACCATTCTCAGCTTGATAGAGCCCTGAACGGTCGTTTTGTCAACAGTCCATATCTACAGACAGAGAAAGAATAAAAATTTTATTGGTAAAACAGAACCAACTCAATCGCCATAGTCATTAGGAAACAAGCAACATACAGAGCAAATAAACGTTGCTACAGTAGACAGTATATCCTTGTAATATCAATGGTCAAAGGAAGTCAAGCTGGGCAAGTTTTTTTTTTAATGGTTCTGCACTTCACGAGGAAACAAAATTGGTGATGATGATGATAATGAGAACAAGTCTTCTCCAGGGCCAGAATTGATGCCCAATTTAACCTGCTCAGCTCTCTGTTGAACAAACACTTTGCAGTTCAGTTGGCATTCTATTGTATCAAACACAAAATAGACACACAGAGGGATCAGATTCAGATTTTTAACAGAGCACAGCTTGAGACAATTGATGGAAGATTTAAAAAACTTAGGTAATTACTGCCTCAAGATATCAACAATAAGAAAATAAGACTCGAAGGAGGTCGACTACGTTTAGTTGAATACCTAAAAGAAAAACATTTCTTGGTTTCCTGAGACTGCCGATCGGGAACTTGTAAATGTTTTGTCGGAAACAATTCTTTACACAATATTCAGCCCCTGGCCTCATCCAATGAGTATGTTAATTTCCAGGGAACAAAATATAATCCACGAAAGATTGAACTTGATGTTACCCTGAGTGCCAGAGACTTTTCATGCGTGGTTTCCGGTTTCGGTCAAGTCTTTACGAAGATCTGTCGGCCCCGAAGCATCCCGCCACAGGCGAGAAAAAACCCCTGGTACCCAGGGTAACTTGATGTCCATGTAAACAGGGGTTACACCACTTTACCTCCTGGCCGGCAGTCATAGACAGTTCATTTATCACTGATCATTACCTTCACAGTTTCATCATCTGATGCCGACACCAGCTTGCAGGCATCCTGTGAAAAGGCGACACAGTGTACCCAACCAGAATGACCTCTGCACGCACCCAAGCTGGCTTCACTGACGGCATTCCACAGCTAGCAGAAAAACAAAAACAAACAAGAAACAGTGCATTACTCACAGGCCACCCTGGTCTCACATGATCACAGCACCACAAGAAATTGGCAAACACAGTTCAAAGGTTAGCCCGCTTTAGAACACTTTCTGTTTATTGCGTTTAGACAAAGGAGGATGCACCCTAATCTTGGCTTTCCTATGAGCTTTTAAAACCCTGCAAGCACCCACGAAACCATGCTCTCAAAAAGATTTAACAAGATATTTCTGGAGACTGCCATCTGCTTCCCATCCACACTTGCATGTTTCACTTGGGTAACAGGTTACTTCAAGATAGAAAAGAAAAAGATAAATGCACAAAAACATCCCTTTGATCTTTAAAACACGTCAAATTCAAGAGCTACACATTAACTCAATAATGACGCTGGTATAAAACCGATAACAAAATACCTGAACAGTTGTGTCAGACAAGCCCAAAGCCAAAATGCTGTCATCTTGAGAATAAGCCAAAGAGAGAGTTGTAGATGGTGTCTGGAGGCTCTTTAATTCTTGACCAGTTGTTGAGTCCCATATCTAAAACCAAAATGCAAAAATAGAACTTAGCTTAGCATTGTTTTGAACCTTCATGAACGGAAATTTCTTAACCGTTACTTTATTTTCATATTTCAAAGAAATGAGTCGTGGTTGTGAAACGTTTCTACCAGTTTTTTAATTTCTCAAATCTCGAAGTTTACATTCACAGAACCTATACATGTAATATTAGTATTTGCACTATCAAGAGCATAAGACGTTCGACGCAAGGATCCACAGATTTGTATTTGGGTGGACTCTAAATTCGAATAAGCTTGACGAAAAAGTAAAACTCCTAGGTAAGTAATCCTAGGTATTAAACTGTCTCAATTAATACAAAATTATTTGTTGGTGGCGAGACGATTTCTTGGTGGCGATTTCTTCGGTGGCGAGATGACCGTAAACCGAATTTGCAGATAACGATTACAAATAAAAAGAATACTTGTAATATTTTATGCCAAACCTTGACAGAAGTATCCGAGACACCAACGATGCTGCATCCAGTAGGCTTAAAACAGCAGTATGTCATGGCAGAGTTTGTGCCACCTTCGAGAGAAAACAGTTCTTGTCCAGACAAAGAATCCCAGACCTAGAAACGAAAAGTAATTTATACTTGAATGTCTCTTGGTGGGCACATCTTAAAAAGCACAATCTACACACATTTATATTACTTGTACAGCTTCGGTTTTAGTATCCCACTCAATAGCCAAATGTCTCTGCAGATAACATTTTCTTGGAATTTTTTTTTTAAAAATAGTCCCCATCGAGCTTATCTACTCATCTAAAAATTGCAATTTAGGAAACGATATGAATTTTTACCCTGGATGATACCTTAAAACATCTCCACAAACCTTAACAAGAGTGTCGTCGGAACAGGAAACAATCCTTGAGCCATCAGGCGAGTAACAGCAGCATCTTACAATATCTGCATGACCAGTAAATGTCACCATCTCTACTCCAGTTCCACTGTTCCACACCTTAAATATTTGACACAATTAACTGAAGTGTGCTCAGTTTGTTCAAGAATTGAAAAGGACAGAAAACGAGCAGAGGTTTCTCTTTTGTATGGCTTTTAGCTTTCATGAAGCTGTTTGCATGGGAGAGAAACCTCTGCTTACACGGTAGGACAGAAAGGAAAAAGAAATACGCGTCAATTAACCCTGAAGTACAGGCGGTAGACAAACAAGGCTGAAGTTTGCCATATGAATAATCAAGGAGAATTCTGTACTCCTTAGCCAGTGAAAATACTTCTGAGTGCAGTGCCATGAGTGCTTTCCTCAATAGCTTATTCCCCCCTTTTTCCACCTATGGTTAAGTCCACATGTGAGCCAGTGCCAAAATCCTTGTTCTGGACTTCCAGCTTTGTACCCAGTTTGAGTGCGCACTATGGTTGGCCTGTTAAAAAAGCCATTGTTCAATTAGCCAATCAGGTTGAAGGAAAATTCGAAATTCACTTCTGGTAATCCAGCACAAGGATCTTGGAGTTGCTTTGAAGACATTACTAGTTGGGGTTAAATTATGTCATACACCTATCAACAACATCATTATCGTACTACTGGTGGTTAATGTATGTACAGGATATTTACTGTAACAATACCTTTACAGTTTTGTCAGCTGAGCAGGAAACCACATTACTGTCATCAGGTGAAAACATGCAAGTGAACACATCCTGATTGTGACCTTTAAAGTTAAGCAATTCTCTTCCACTTATACTGCAGTCCCAAATCTTAACAAAAGCAAAAAAACAAAAGACACCTGGTAAGCTGTCCTCAAAACGTAAGCACTGTAACTGAGGCCTACCAAGGGGTGGAAGCAACAGGCGACATTCCTCTCAGAAAACACCGACAATCAACAGAAATAGAGGAAAGAATATTGTGACTGAGACAATCCATTTTTAAGAAGTAAAAGCGACACCTGTTTACTTTTGCATTTTGCCTGTTTTTGCAGTGAAATAACAAACTCCCTTCCGTTAATTCCAAACATTTTTTGTTACTTTCTTTGGAACATTTTTTAATTATGGTATTGCCCAAGAACGGTCCCTCAAAGGAGAAAGGCTGATAATAATAATTTTTTCAATTCTTTTGTTTCTTTCAGTAATTCTTTCCAGGTGCTATATCTGTCATAAATTCCCCAAAAAATTGAGTATCACAAAAATTTATGCTGAACCAAAAGCAACATTTTGTCCCTTGCTAAAATGCAACAGTGACATTTTTTCCTAACCTACTTGGTGACAGGCGGTCTCAGAAATGACTGACAAAGTGACAGTATACTCCCTCTCGGAAGGCCTTGAAACTTACTGTTCATTATAGTTCTCAAAATGTCTTAGAAATTGCTCGAATTATTCTGAAAGCCTGACATGACTAATTCCATTATCTGTCAAGACTGCAATTCTGAGAAATCTGAAATTTTCTAGATAGCTATATTAAGGAAGTTGACCCTATAATCCAGAATCCCTTAGATTAGGAACAAGAAGGTCTTTTCAGAACTAACAGAAATTTGACTATTTTTTGTTAAATTAAAATACTTTTGAATTATATCAAACTGTTTGAACTACAGTATTGGTTGAAAAAATGATAATGATGACTATGACAATCATTACGATAATATATGACAATAATGATGATGATAATGGTGATTATGGGATGCTAGTGCTGCTGCTGATGATGACGATGATGATATCAACAAACCATAGCAAATTATGGTGATATTAATGATGACTTGGGATTGGGGCATACAAACCTTCACTGTATGATCAGCAGAACAAGAAACAATTCTACCATCATCACTGGAAAAGTTACAACAGTACACCACATCAGTGTGTCCTGTCATTGACAGCAGCTCTTTACCAGAATGACTCTCCCATACCTGGAACAAAACAGACGATGATGATCACTCACTTAGTCAAGGTCCAAGTGGTCCAGACATGTAAAAATAGTTTTTTTATTTATTCCGAGTGTATTTAACGACATATACAACATTTTTCTATTGTCTGTACTCTTACATACCACAGAGATGACATCTTAACCGGAACCACAAGCTGCAGTTGTCATTTCGCTGAAAAAGTTTTCTTCAATCATTTGTATTTTGCAATAAAAAATTCATTTTACATCTATTTCTGAAAGAACCAGCCCCTAAGAGAAGCCAATTCTCCAATTAAGCAATAGGCTCTTTTTGAACTGTTTTGACAATAACCTATTGTTTACAGTTATAAATGCAATTTAAGTGTTATGATGGGATGCCTGTGCATACCTTGACAGTTTTGTCAGCACCACAGGATACCACTTTGCTTGCATCTTGTGAGAAATGGCAGCAGTAAACTGCTCCTTGATGAATCTTGACAGTTATAAGCAGAGTTTCCTGTGACTCTTCCCTTTGATTACTGAACAAAAAAAAAAAGAAATAATGACAAACAAATAGTTTCAGAGGACATCAACTTTCAGTCAAGCCCAGTCAAGCATACCACAACTGCCCCACCTCTTTCACTCTGTTACACATCTAAGGCCTCAACACTTTTCCTCCTGTTTTGAAAAGTGTCTGGTTCAGTAATGATATTTTTTTCAGGGATGGGATATTAACCCATCACCCAAACCCCAGCCTGGAGGACTAGGCATAAGAATTTGTCTGGCCTTTGGCCTTTCACCCAAAACCTGCCCATCATGGCTGAACCCAACCACCAACAATAGGTATACAACCTCCCTCGCACATTAAGGCCCAACACTTACGGAGACACACATACAACCCCTTCCCCCCCCCCCCCCCCCTCACCTCATAGATTCCTGGCTATTAAATGAATTAATCATTTAAAATTGAATTTGTTAAACACTGCTGTTACAAACTACAGTACACTGTATTAAAAACTAAAATATTATTTCCCACCTCCAGTCTAGATAGAAATGGCCCTCAGCCGCCAGCTGCATTGCTTGTTCTTGAGCCTGTTTGTACACCTCTGAGTCTAATGATTCACTCAGAGCCATCTGGATCAAATCAGGAAGTGGTTTCTCCACAAAACGATGCGCATTAACACTCACAAAATGATGGAAATCTTCTATGACTTTCAATGCCTAAAAATTTGATCATGAATGAATTGTATAAGTGCTAAAATATTTCCTTCCTTTCAACTACATATTTCTAGAAGCTAAACTTAATTTATCCAAAAGTGCTAAAATTAATGCCAGTTTGCTTATGAATGGAAGAGCACTTCTTCACAGAATCCAAAAGGGAGGCACAGCCAATTGTTTTACACTTGGTATGACACCCACGTAATTTCCCTTAAACCTGTTCACGTATCCTAATCCGAGTAAAAAAAAACTGTTGGATTTTTTCCAGAGAAAAATTGTGAACTTCAATAAGTCCATGAAGTGCTCTTACGATAGTTTGTATCAAACCCTTTGACCATTCAGATTGACCAAAATTAAATTTCTCCTTACAGCAATACTGATCAGTCAAACATAATAGTTGGAAGAAAAAATAAAAAGATCAACAAGTAAAGATCTTGACTGTTAAACAAATTTTCCTCATCAATACCACAGAAAGGTGTACCCTGAAATCTGACAAGAATATACATGTATGCCTTAACCTGCCATTATACATAAGCCTATGGGGTTTAAGAGGGCTTTATATCCAAAGGGGGCTTATCAAAATACATTTTGCATTTCCTAATATTTTTCCTTTTTTCAAAATAAGCTTCAAAACACGATAATAACTTGAATTCATTACAATACATTTGGAATTAAGGAGGCTTAAATCCAGGGGGCTTCTAATCAGATGTATATCTTTGTATGTCATTTATGGCAGCACCTTGTTATCAACAACTCCTTTGATGGACATGTAGTCATTCAGTAAATCTGCAGGCCCTGTTATTCTAAGCTTTGCAGCCAGCCAACCCAGATCAGTAACAAGTTTCTCTGCCATATCTACAAGACCAGCCTTAAGCATGTGTCGCAAAAGATTCCAGTGAATATAGCCATCATCAATCATTTTGCTAAACAACCCTGTTAGGTATCCATGAAATAAAAGTTAGTGTCCTTCCAGATGTGAGGTTCTGATGGGAAAATTACCATAAGAGAAATAATAGTATAGGAGTGTTGTTGACAGCCTATGCTTCACTAGAAGCCAAGGGCCTAGGTAGGTTGGTAGATAGGTAGGTAAGTAGGTAGGTAGGTAAGTACATAAGTATTTAAGTAAGTGAATAAGTAGGTAGGTAGGTAAGTAGATGTAGGTAACTAAGTAGGTACATGTAGGTAAGTAGGTAGGTATTAAAAGTAGGTGCTAGTAGGTAGGTAAGTAGGTAGGTAAGTAAACAAGTATTTACATAAATGAATAATTAGGTAGGTAGGTACTGTATATAAGTAGGTAGGTAGGTAAGTAAATAAGTATTTTAAAAGTAAGCTAGGTAGGTACATAGGTATACTTAGGTAGGTAAGTATAACCAAGTATTATAGATTGCATCTCTAAAGTAAAAAAGCCATTCTCACACATTTCTCACCCTTATACAATTTCTTGTACTGGTTTACAAGTTTCTTGTGCAGTGCTTCTAAGTTTTGTGCTTGTTCTTGAAGATACGTCAGCTGTAGGTTGTGAATGCTATAAAAAGTCCCTAAGGCGTCCTCAGATTTCACTGTTCTCCTGGCCAGTGATTTGTTTACTAGATCCTCCATCAGGTCCTCTACAACTTCAAACTATAGAGAAGGACACCATCAATGTTTTTTAGAAGTATGTAGAATATAATAATAATAATAATAATAATAATAATAATAATAATAATAATAATAATAATAATAATAATAATAATAATAATATAGTAATAATATTGTCCAGGTATGTGTCCTGAATAGGAACACTTACCATTTATGATTACTGACTGGCCAGAACACAGTCGAGTCACAAAAAGAATTCCACTATTATTGTTCAAGACTATTTAAGAAGATCAGTCTATTACTGAATAACATGCGCGGCAGTGAGGGGCTTCCTGAAAATTTTGCAACAAGACTAACATAATTTCATTTTCAAAATGACCAGTCTGGTTAGCCAGGACTGACTACTGTTAAGAGCACTACAATATACAACAGTTAAAGACAGTGACTGATGTTTTGATAAGCTGTGCAGAAGTCATCATAACTTTGTCCAGGACAATGATTGAAGCTCAGCTTGTAAAAATCTCAATCACTAAAAAAAAAAGGGCTTTTGATGAAAAAACTACACTCACCCAAATGATGACATTAAATTAATATTCAACCTACTGAGACACAGACCCTCCTTAAGGTTGGGGTTTAATGGTTAGGGTTGAGGGTTGGAGGTTGGGGGATAGGGGATGGGGAATGGTTGATGGGGGATAGGGAATTAGGGATGGGAGATGGGGGATGGGGGATAGGGATGGAGGATGGGGGATGGGCAATGGGTTAATGTCCCATCCCCATAAAAAATATCATTACTGAAACCAGATGCATTTTTCAAGATAGCAGGTGAAGAAGAAGTGTCCCTACCTCTTCATCCCATAGAATACAAAGGGCCTGGGCTGGTACTTTAGACTCTTCATCAAACACTGCAAAATCTTCATACAGTTCTCTTAAGTCATCATGCAAATTATTGATACTCATGCGAATTGCTTCTGTCAGAGTTGGATATTCATACTCAAACTTTGGCTTGAGTTTGCTGACATTCTTTTTCTTAAGCTGGCTGACATAATACTTCCATCTCTTCGGGTGATCACGGAGCAGTGCACCAACCATGCTTATTGCTAATGGTGAGCCATTTGTAAGATGAAATATTTCAGTTGCTTCCCCTGGAAGATGAATCACAGTTTGCTCTGTCCACTGGGCTAAAATTTGTAGTGATTCATTTTCTGTGAAGCCCTCGCTGATGTGAACTTTGGCTTTCGATCCACCAACCATATTTGCGATTGCAGCATCCCGCGTGGTAACCATGATACGACAACGAATGTCAAAATATTTAATGTCACTGGAATGCCAAAGATCATCTAGAACTAGCAAAGATCGAGGATGCTGATGAGCAAATAACATTCTGAGCCTGTCTTTGGCTTCTTCCGTGTTTCTTGGTGGTTGTCGACTGTGATCAGAATCAAGACGGGCACAGAGATTTTGCATTCGCATTAGAAGTTTGGACTGGTCAACAGGACCAATTCTCACCCAATGTACACCCCCAGGAAAACATTCCTCTAGCAGAGCAGGGCTCCTAAGAGCTTCAGAGCCCATCACAGTCTTGCCACATCCAGCCATGCCATGTAAAATGACCCAACCATCTCGCTCCTTTAACGCTCTAAGGGCAGTATGGATCTTATGAAGATCTCTTGCTCTGTTGGCAAAGACCGTTGGTCGCTGTGGAACACCACCCTCACGAAGCACATTTTCAACTGCAAAGACCAAATCAAAAAGTTTAAGTTATTAGGATTTTTCAGCAGGACATCGAAGACATAAGCAGACTTCGACAGCGTCACCCTCAATATATACAGGGTTTGGAAGGGTATTTTTGGGATCTGGGATTTGACCAAAACTTAATACAGAGTGGGATTCGGGAAAACACAAAAAAAAAAACCGGATTTGACTGATTCCTGGGAAGTGGGATTCACCAAAATGTGGGCACGGGATGCAGGTTTTTTTTCTGTCTGTTGGGAATTTGGGAAGTCGTACATTCTGGTGGCAAATGGGAGGTCAAACAGGCAAGCATTATGAAAGCAAACTATAGAGTTACGTAGGTAATGATCATAATAATAAATTGAAACTGTCAAGTACTGAACAGACGAGTGGACAGAAGACCCACTGTTTCACCCTGATGCTAGAAAAGTACACATGGGGGCTCTTTTTATTGAATGTATATCTCTCTGCCTCTTCCTTTCTTCCTCCTTTTCCTCTCCACTTCCTCATACTGAGGTATGAAAAGGTATTTCCTTTTTGCAATGACCCTAAAACACTTGTAAATTCAAAATATTAATCAAAAGAGCCAACGAATCTACATCTTACATTGTTTACAACAATATTAATATTAGTCTTTTTTAACGTATATGTTCTGGAAACAAAAAATTGGATTTGGGAAAGTGATGAAAAAAGTGCGGGATGTGGGATTTTCATGAAAAAGGAGTGGGAATGCCGGATCAGTACCCCCGCCCCTTCCAGACCCTGTCAATGCCCTTTATGCCTGAATTTTAGGGGATTTTATTAACTACAACTATGGCAGAAAATCAAATTGGCACATTTACTTTTTGATTTTACTTTCAAAGCTTTTGTACCATTGTTTCCATGAGCCAATGAGAACTTTCATTTCCTGACACCTGACAAATGGGTGTCAAATCGACTGTCCTGCACTAATTTCCTTTCCCAGAAACAGGACGCCATACAATAAACATCTTATTAGCCTTGTTTTCTCAATCCATACTGTAAATTACATATCCTTGTTTTTTTTGCAATGATTTATGGCCCATGTGTGAAAAAAACGAGGATACATAATTTACAGTACGGACCTCAAACTTGGCTAATAAGAGGTATGTATTCCATTAAGACATATGCTTAGGAGTTGACTACAGTTGAACTTTCATTAAGTGGCCACCCTCCAGGTACCAGCAGGTGGCCGCTTGATGGAGGTTGGATATTCAATAGAGGTTCATCAAAAATTAGCATAATCTTTAGCAGAAATATTACTTTCTTCTGAAACAAACAGGTAACGAGAGCAGCTTTACTGATCCACAATCGGTCGTCAACTTCTACTTCAGTCCTTATTTTCCTTCATTATATTCTTAAAATGAGGCCAAACTAAGTGTAAGCACTGGATGGCCACTTAGTGGAGGTGAAAGCAATGGAAGAACTCTTATTGGGATGGGCAAAAGGTGGCCACGACTGCTTCTTAATGTTACAGCGCGCAGACGCAGAGAAAACACAATATTCTTTGGTGGGCAAAGTTGGGCAGGGAATATACCCGCAAGGCTCGGATAAAACCCACCGACCGGATGATGACCGAATGAGGGGCCTCGGTACATGGCGCCATACCGAGGGGGTGCCTCATGCCTGTACTGCAAGGGAGGGCATAGTTCACGCGTGAAAACGCATGGCCGGCATAATGTCCTTGGGCCAAGTTAACCAAGTCCAGCAAATCCTATAGCCCCCCCTCCCTGACGGGGCTTCAGCACAGGGCTGAAGGGGTGCCGCAGGCAGCAATTCCCCGCCATTAATGATTTTATTAAACGTCTCTGAATCTACAGACAAGAGAGAGTGCAAACGCAGTGAACAAATGTAAGAAGGTTAAGGAAGGCAAGAAACAAAGAAAAGGGGAGGGTGGGAGGGGAAAAACTTTGGTGCTGCTCAACTTGCAGCCTTCAAAGAAAGTGGCGATTGAACGGACTGGCGCAGAATAAGACAAAGAGGCAGGCTGCCAAATAAGGAGATCGCGTGTTTGGGATAAACCGCAGTAGCAATGCAGGCTCAATAGTTGTTGCTTGCCAACATTAACCTTTATTTTATGCTAAAATATCAATTAATGTTACAGCGCGCAGACGCAGAGAAAACACAATATTCTTTGGTGGGCAAAGTTGGGCAGGGAATATACCCGCAAGGCTCGGATAAAACCCACCGACCGGATGATGACCGAATGAGGGGCCTCGGTACATGGCGCCATACCGAGGGGGTGCCTCATGCCTGTACTGCAAGGGAGGGCATAGTTCACGCGTGAAAACGCATGGCCGGCATAATGTCCTTGGGCCAAGTTAACCAAGTCCAGCAAATCCTATAGCCCCCTCTCCCTGACGGGGCTTCAGCACAGGGCTGAAGGGGTGCCGCAGGCAGCAATTCCCCGCCCAAAACGCCGAGTAATACGAGAAGTGCCCTGTGTAAAGCCCCAGTCTCTAAGACCCTTTCTCCACCTGGTCGCGAGGGCTGGATACAGCTCTTATCCGCTCCACGGGGGAATGAAATGAACCAGAGACCATCGGTGGAGAAAGGGGATTGAGGAGTGGACAAGCGGGTATGATCACGTTCTAACTTAAGAACCCAACCGAAACTAAACTTGGGTAGCATGACTTAATGAATGTTCTAGTAGGACACAGTGTTCTCAATTGTGTTACAATGAGACATCATAGTGTTCTCAATAAACAATACAAAGAGACACCGTAGTGTTCCCATGTTGTTTGGTTTTTTTTTTTTTTTTTGTTTGTTGTTGTTTTTTTGTTTTTTTTACGCAACATAAGAATGTACGTGATAAACAGTATAGAGCAGCATAACAGTGTTCCCAAAGCCAAGGAAGCGTGGACAATAGTCATTGCGATGTGACATCTAATTGTTTTCGAGTCATTAACTGGATAGACAGGAGGCCAAATTTTGAGGGACTTGGAGAATGGTTTCTTTGGGTGTCCTGATGTACGACTGATATGCATCAGATTTCCAACGGCCAAGAACTTTAATGAGCCAGTCTGGAAGGCCAGCAGCCCCCGCAGTAGTGGCTGCTCCAATGCGGAAACTGTGTGATGCATAGCAGGTACTATCCAATCCACAAACCTTGAGAAGAGCCCGTAAGTTGTTGGTGAGGGAGGACCGAGTAAGATGTCGTCCATCCGAGAATTGGAAGAGGGGCTGGGTAGCTCCACTGGGATTAGTTTGAAGCAGATAGTCTCTTAACGCGGTGACTGCACATACAGTAGAGTTTGATTTGGCGATAGTGAGCTTGGCTGTCTCACGGAAAGGGTCTGTTTTGGACTTCTTGATGACAACCTCGAAAGACACAGGTTGGACAATGTTGGGGTAAAAGTGGACGTCCGATCTTGTCAGGTGGGATTGAATATTGAACTTGCCGTTGTAAGTGAATTCGCTACTACGTAGAAAGCCAAAGAACGCAAGGGTAAAAGCAGCCCACAACATTGAAGAATCTGTGTCCAACGATTGGAAGGGTTTTAGTTTGGCATAAATTTGGCGGAGGATCGAAATAGTAATAGGGAACCGGGCCCGTTTGGCAATCCCGAGGGAGGATTTGATCCCTCGAAGGGTCTTGTATAGGAAGGGCATGGAGGAGAAGTCCAGGGGACAGCCAAACTCAACATGGAGATTCTTAACTGCTGCCAGATAAACTTTAATAGTGCCATACGAAACGGTATTGGATAAGTGGGTGACGAAATGAATTAAGGTTGATTCACTGGTAGGGAGAAAAGGGGTTTGGGGTGAAATGAGTTTATGAAAAAGGCAAAATCTAATAAAGTGTCGCTCCCCAGAGGAATAGGTTCGACGAGTAGAGCTGGCGATGGACTGGAAAATGTAGTGAGCAGCCTGCATAGTTAGACTTTCGTCAGGAAAGGAGGGATTGGACAGGGAACGGGCGATGCATCTGGTGCGAGTTGGTGGAACCGGGGCATCTGAAAGCGAGATAAACTATCAGCTATGCCGTTGTCGATCCCTGGGACGTGCTTTGCGGTAAAGGTAAAATTAAACTTCAAAGTTTGAAAGGTGATCAAACGGACAAGGTTCATGATGCGGGGAATTTTTGAGCTTTTAGCAGACAAAACTGCGACGACTGCCTGGTTGTCACAATGAAAACAAATTCTCCTGTTAGCCCAATGGGGCCCCCAAATCATGCAGGCAAGGTAAATTGGGTAAAGCTCTTGCCAGGTAATACTTATCCCTGTGGAGGGGTTGAGCTGGTGGGAGGGGAGCCATTTTCCCTGGAACCACTGATTGTCAAAGAAGGCCCCGTATCCGACTGCACCCGCTGCGTCTGTATATAAATGGATTTGTGGGGATGATTCTGTGTAAGGGGGGAGAAAAAGGCTAACACCATTCCAGTGGTCGAGGAAAATTTGCCACATGAGGATGTCCTTTCTGAACTCCTGGGTGAGAAAAATAATCCGCTTGGGGCGGGCACAACCCCGGGTAAGGTTAATGATGCGCTGCATGAAAGGGCGACCAGGGGAAATAACCCGGCAGGCGAACTGCAGAGTCCCAATGAGGGACTGCAGGTCCTGTAGACGACAGACCCGTTTGGAAGACCAGTCCGCTAGCAGGGACCGGGCATTACTTAACTTATCCTCGGGGAGACGAGCCTGCATGTTTACGGAATCGAGTGTTATTCCCATGAATTCAAGAACTTGGGTGGGGCGAAAGGTTTTCTGTGGGGCAAGGGGAATGTTTAATTCCTCAAAGAGGGTAAGAACCCGGCAGAGGGCTGTGGCACAAAGGGACGAGGGGGCAGGTTGAACAATGAAAAAATCGTCGAGAATGTGTATGATGGAGGGGATGTTCAGGTGTTGTCTGACCAACCATTCCAGGGCATCAGCGAGTTGATTAAAGAGAAAAGGGGCACTCCTTAGCCCGAAGGGGAGGGCTTTGTCGAAGTAATAACGACCCTTCCAGGACATCCCCAAGAGTTCCCAATCCCCGGGGTGAACGGGGATAATTCGAAAAGCGGACAGTATGTCAGTTTTTGTCATAAAGCACCCGGGGCCGTGGTTGAGGACCAGGGCAATGGCATTGTCAATCCGAATATACTGAAGGGTGTAATCCTCAATGGGTATGTTAGCATTTAAGCTATCTGGGGACCCCTTGGGGTAGGATAGGTGGAAAATAGTGCGCCACTTTTGGCTTCCCTTTTTGGGGACTAGGCCGAGGGGATGAATTTGAAAATTTTGAAAAGGGGGGGATTCAAAGGGGCCAGCCAGGCGACCAAGCTGGACTTCCTCTAGCAGGTTTTTCTCAATAACTTGGGGTTGTTGGATGGCAGATGGGAGATTCTTGGCAGCTCTGGGGAAGCGGTTACCTTTGTAACCCAAGTGGAAACCATGGCTTAACCCATCGCAAAGTCTAGTTACAAAAGCTTGATTAGGGTGAGTCTTAAGAAGTTTGTGTAGCAGGGGAACATTCACCGGGGTTTGGGGTTTGTATGATATGGCGGCTTTAGCGGTTTGAGAGTTTCTTATCACCCTGGCCTCTAGTTTTTGAAGGGGTGTCATCGTGTCGGTAGGCAGGGTGTTCTCCATTGCAGACCCTGCAGCGGTGGCTGAAGGAGCAGGGGTCCTGGCTGCATTTGGCACCTCTGTTGTAATTGTTACACGTTCCTCGTTGGGTAGGATTGGGCCTAAGGGCAGAGAGGGAACACCCATGAGAAAAATGATCCCCACTACCACATATGGTGCAAGAGGATTTTGCCTGCCCTGTAAATTTCAGGAGGTACAATTGTATATCCCTTTCCCCCCAATTAAGGGAATGGTGGGCGGCTGCTTTCCTACGAAAGTCTATATCGTAGGAGAGCCATGCAAATCCCGCGAACTTACGGTAGGCCGAGCGGATGATCTCTTGGTAAGCAAACATCTCGACAGCCCTGTGGGGGAAGGAAGTCAGAAAGATTGTACAAAAAACAGCAAAGGCCGAAAGCCACCTATCGATTGAGTCAATGTGGGTTTTCTTCTTGCGGGCAGGGGTGGGAATATTCACTTGTTTCCCCTCGAACGAAATGGACACCCCGGGGAGTTCGCTTTCGTTTAGGCAGGAGTTTTCTGGCAGCAAAGAATCGAATTCAACAAACTCACCGCGTAGGATTAGTTGCCGAGTCTTCTGGGGGACGTGGGCTGCGATGGATGAGGAAGCTGGCTGCATTCGGGACTGAGATGGGCCGTAGTTCGAGGAACCCGATTGTGAAAGAAGGCTCGCGACGAAAGCAGGGTCAGATAGTTGTTGTCGCGCTGGAGGTTGGGGAACTGAATGTGCTGGCTGTTGTGGTACGGGTGATGGGTTCGTTGATGCGAAATTTTTTAGCTTTTCATCGACTATGGTGGCGATGAGGGTGGCTAGAGCCGCTGGATTTGAGACGGGGTTAGGCGGAACGCCCCTGTCGCGGACGCCATCTTGTGCTTCGCACGTGGTTAGTTCGGTATCGCGTCTTTGAAGTCTCTCAGCCTGCGGCGGATCTTGTTCATCATTCCGAGCGCTCGGTAAATCGCCTTCCTTGTTGGGCTGCTCAACGTCACCGGGTAGGTTAGGGGCGACAGGAGAAGAATCGGTGTTCGTGCGAGGCCTTTTGGCTGCTGGGTCGGTGGAATCGGAGCTTCGTGTACGTGATGTTGGCGCATCAACATTGATCGTGCCCAGGCGTTCGATCATCTGTTCGCGTGTTCCCGTGATAGCAAGCTGGTTTTGGGCCAGTAAAAGGCGAAGGACCTCGTTCGTAACGCCTGAAAGATCCATGAAAGACTTTGGTGCTGAAAAAACTTTGGTGCTGCTCAACTTGCAGCCTTCAAAGAAAGTGGCGATTGAACGGACTGGCGCAGAATAAGACAAAGAGGCAGGCTGCCAAATAAGGAGATCGCGTGTTTGGGATAAACCGCAGTAGCGATGCAGGCTCAATAGTTGTTGCTTGCCAACATTAACCTTTATTTTATGCTAAAATATCAATAAATGTCTGATCTGCAAAGGGCAGTGCAGCCCATCTTCAGCAGATAACAGAGCTTTACTTAATAGAGCTGTACTTCCCCATTCTTTTCTACAATTAGTTTGGGACTTTGGTCACTGGCCGCTTGATAGAGGGTGGCCCCTTAAACAGGTGCCCCTTAATGGAGGTTCGACTGTATATTGATCTCAAATCAACAAAAAACAGGTCACTTCACATAACTTCAACTTCCAAAACTATTATATGATCACCTCTTTCCGTTAATTCTCTGACATCTGAGACAGCCCGCGGTTTTCTCAAATTGTCTTGCAACAGCTCCACTAAATGAGGATAGGGTTCCTCTAATGACTCACGGAAGTCATAAAATGCAGCATCACTCTTGGTTTCTAACAGGTCTAAGAGTTTCTCTGCTTGCCTTCTTGAAGTTTTTTCTGCTCTAATAAGTTCAGTATCCTCCAGATCAAACACCATTTTACTCCGAAGAAAGTTAAGAACATCATCAACCAGCAAATCTTCCACAATCTCCACTCTGCTAGTATTTAGGATATCTTTGTGTTCTTCACTCATCATTTCTACTGTTGAAGAATAAAATATTGATGAAACAAAATTAAGAAAGGAACTTTGTAGTTAGCTTTGTTGCAGTATCCTGGCCTTGAAGTTTGAATTAATTATCTAGCTTGATCATGATGTGAGATCTGCCTATTTTGAGACCTATGATATTTGTCATTAGGTTTGATTCGCCCACTCTCTAGGTCCTTCCCAAGAAGAAAAGGGTAGATGTGTGAGTGACCAATAAAATTGTGTCTGCATTGTAAGTTCAAAATTTAATGCATGCATCTTTAGAAAAAGCCAGATATGGGAATGTAGATACTAAAACAACGAATGACCCACAATGACTGGATGTGGTCATTGTAGATCATTTGATGTGTCGATGTGTGTCATCATGGTCAATGTGTGTGTGTATTGTCTGTCATTTTTGTAGCTCTTTGTAGGACATTGTAGTTGTAGCTTATTTTAGCTCATTGTAGCTCATTGTGGGTCATTCCTTGTTTTGTTAACTACGGATATGGGAAATGTCATCAGATACCAAACACATTGCTGCTTTGGTATTCACCAAAAAAAATCAGCAGATGACATGATGTTTTTAGGTATTTTGCACCTTGTATTTGCAAATTTTGGGTTGAAATTACAACGGGAATGGACATAGAAAGTTATCTCCTTCACATTAGGTGTCAACAACCATTGGTGCAGACTGGAAAATGATTCATGATCCAGATCAACAAGACATCCTTACCATTCACCAGCCTCTCTAACACTTCTTGATATTTCAGGTTTTCAATCTTAAAACACTCTAAAACATGATTGCCACCACATAAAACAACACATCTGCATCCACTATTTGAAATCTGCTCCAGGAAAATAAATTTATGCCTCCTGCTCAATTTGAAGAGGTCATGATTGGTGGAAATCAATAACAGCAAACCCATGCACCCAGTTATCTGTTTGCAGGAGGAGCGCAGGCCCATTTCCTGAACATCAGCTCGTAATTGAGCCTCATTTGTGATTCCACCAGGCAAGAATTACATGCAGTTTTGTGAAAACCATAAAAATATGAAATAAGCTCTTACTAAAGCTGAGTCATTTAAAGGTAGCACCATAGCATTCATCATCAGATTCCATAATTGACTGCTGTGACCTTTAACTCTCCCCCCCCCCCCGTCTTCTTTTCTCCCCTCTTGGGTACCTAGGGTACAGACATGGTGGGTATAGACTAAGGGTAACTGTTGATCCCAAAAGTACTCACCCACCCAAAGGCTCAGGTAGTACCACTCACCCAAGATCCCTCATTACTGCCCCTCACACAAACTCCAAGAGAGGCAAACATCCTGCATTAACATTAACATTAATTTGTAATGACTTGGTAAACCAATTTAACAAAAATATTATGATGCAGAGAAATAATTATTATAATGCATAACAACAGTGGCAGGATTAAACTAAAATTCCCTTGCATATCTGGTTTCATGTCTGACCTCCCCAAAAATAAATCATAAGGAGAAGAAATGATTAGGTGCAGCACCCATACACGGCAGCCAGCGAAGTCCGCTTGAATAACAGCTAGATTGCTAATAAAACTATCAACAAATTTAACAATAATTTTACAACCTAAGTTGATTATTAGGGTTACTTACACTGCAAAGGAGAATCGACAGTCTCAAGAATGAATTTGAACTGTTCCTCGTTTGAATCATTCTGCAACAGCTTGGCCAAATGCGGGTATTTATCACTTAGAGCAGAAAAGAAATGATCAAACGCTTCGAATCCTTTCTGTGGGAGGATGTCCAGCAGCTTTTCTGCTTGTCGATGGGACGTTTTCTCCACTCGAATGACCTCGGTGTCATCCGAATCAAGCACGAACTTGCTCCGCAGAAAAACAAGAACATCGTCCACCAGTAAATCTTCCGCGATCTCCTGTCTAAATTTTATGAGCAAATGCCTATGCTTCTCAAGCATCTTGGCCAAAGGTGTTCTACGTGCCTACTGAAAGGAGGGCGCTACACGTCGATCATAGCAATTGACTTTGTCTTGAATCAAAACTTCCGGCCATTTTGACAAGGGGAAGTGTTCTTCTACTCAAGTGCGCATGACCTATCTCGGGTGCGAAGCGAGGAAGCGTGCGGGCGCTGTCCCGCACAGCCAAGGCCCTGCTACCCCGTTTCCGAGTCTCAGAAACTCTCACTTTTAAAACGAGGCTAAGTGCAAAACTTATCATGACTGAAAAGGGGTTTTATTTGAATGAAAACTAAAATCATTTTTTGCATATCAACTACAGTCGACACCTCAGTAAAACGGAACGTAAACGGACACCTAGGGTTCGTCCCTGCCTTTCTTTAGTCCCTATAATTGACTCACCATAAGACAGACATCTCTCTAAGACGGACACTTAGGGCCAGTCCCAAAGGTGTCCATCTTCAAGGAATTTGACTGACTTATGAAATAGAGGCATGGGACAACTCATGAAAGGCCTGTTGGTTGGTGAGTGTATAAAGATCAGTGAGGTCTGCATTATACAGAGTGTAGGTCAATGTTAAACCATTTCTTGTATAAGATAAAGATTTTCATTACAGTCAAATTTCTCTAAGACAGAGGGCACCTTAGGGACTGGCTTTAAGTGTCTGCCTTACTGAGATGTCCATCAAATGAAGGGACTAAAGAAAGGCAGGGACCAGCCGTAGGTGTCCTTATAGAGGTGTCCCTTTTTCAGTGCACGGGTGAAGAGGTGAATTTGTATTGCACCTGTTTGGCTCCTTTATCTATCTGATGGACAGCAATCTGTGCATTTGACAGATTAGGATTATGAAAAAAATCGTGGTTAAAATTATTGCAGGAGGAGAATGACCTCCCAAAAAAATAGTGGTTTAGCCTGAGAAAACAGACGACATTTCGCGACACCACCAGTGACTCCCCCGTGAAATAAGGTCTGAGAAATGAGTGCAGAAATTCCATACAGATGACGCATCACAACCCAGATCTGGATAGTGCTTCAGATTGGTCGTGCCGCGTGGGAAATCTGCTTCAATCAATCAGAAGCACTATACCCACTACTCTGGGTAGTGATGCATCATCAGTATGGAATTTCTGTGGGGACTTAATTTTGCGGGGAAACCACTGGTGGTGTTGCAAAATGTCATCTGTTTTCTCAGGCTAGTAGTGGGTGTGCTCTTTAAACCTTTTTAGAGTTGTTTTTTTTTTTTTTTTTTTTTTTTGTGGGGAAGGGGTCAGGGGGGGGAAGGGTGGATCACCCTAGAGATACCTACAATGGGCCTTCTACTCATACGACAGGTTGACAGCATTGTCATAATTGTTTGATTTATACCCAGAAAGCTATCTAGATGACTGCAAATTATGGTATTGTTATTGTCTGTTTATATCGCCAAACTTTACCCCCTAAAAGATAATACAAGCACTTGTGCCTTTTTTGGGGGGGGAAATTCTCCTGGAAGCTATTTCACTTCCCTCCCTGATGACCCTAAAAAGAGCCTTTTCACTTACATGGCCTCCAGCTATGCAAGTTTATTTGTAACACATAAAGTCTTTACACATTTGTTTGGGGCACCAACATGGCTGCCATTTCAAAATGGTGGACATGGCGTCATGCGTTCCTGTCACATTAAGGCGATGAACAAATAGCCTAACACAACTTGCAAAATATACCCCCTTCACAAAGAAGACAACAAGCTGTTTTTAAAGTTTTGTTTACTTAAATCATTAACTGTGTTTTAAAATAATCACATATAGTTGTACCATATAAACAAACCAGTTGTCAACACAAGGGGCCAACAGTCCATCAAATGACAAATACAAGTCTATACTCTTTAGGTGCATTCAATTACAGTCTTACTCCAGTTCTGTTAGTAGCAGGGTTCGTTCAGATTTTTGGATACAAAATTCAAGGCTTTTTCCAGACTTTTTTCCAAAACAAGAATTTCTTTTTCCAGACTCAAGGTTATCAAATCAGGTGATCAATAGAGACCTTAATAAAGGCAGGAACAAAGATTTTTTTCATGGTGTGCTGCAAATGTACGGGCGAGATTGAATATAAGATTTGACCAAATTGAAAAAGAAATTCACTTCTAAAAGCACTTGTTGTAGCTTTGAAAAAAAAACCTCAAGATTTTTTACCGTTTTTCCAGACTATATCTCCATTTTTCAGACTTTTACAGTTCTGGAAAACTGCGGAGCAAATTTCAAGACTTTTTCAAGAATTCAAGACTCTGTACAAACCCTGTAATAGAGACAGCTTATAGAGCTAAGGTAGGTGAATGGAAAACCATAAGACTTGCTGAGACACCAAGACTTTCTATCAAAATCTGAGTCCTTGCAGCAAAGTATTTGAAAACCAAAAAAAAAAAAGGAAAAAAAAAAGCTTAATACTGAAAAAGTGTTCAGCTGTATAATTTAAGCAGACCCAAGGGACACAGATCCAAATTTTCTGCTCACCATTTTAAACTTCGAAAAAACTGCCTGTAATTTCTGCCCTTCCTGGCCCTTACACATACCTACATGTATTTGGTCTCAACTTACTGCAGGTTTTACTGTCGGTGACTCATAAGAAATATTCTGAAATTGCAAGTTTAGATAAAAATGGTTCCATGCAAGTTCACCATTCACCACCCTTAGAGGTTAAAAAAGAAATGACCTCATGAAAAACTGATACATCAAAACCATTACCAATACTGTTACAATTAAGGTGAGATTTTTTTCCTTATCACTTTTCCAAAATGTAAAATTAATGTTAACTTTGAAATGGATTACAACACCATTCAGGAAATTATTATTATGCTACTGTCTTGGGACATAAGAGCTGCTCTGGGTCATCAGAAAGTAATACACTGTATACCACTTTTCCATTGAAAAATGTTCATTGAATGCACCCTTAAGTTACCTGTTAGAAAATATTAATGTTACATGTCTGGCCTACTTGTGTTACGTCTCATCATGTTTCAATAAATTACATTGGTTTCACTATGTTTTGATTCTGGTTAAGGTTAAAGCACTTCTTTTTTGTTCAAAGACATCTTTTAAGTGTCAAGACAAGCAATCTGGTCAAAATGTCCACCAATTATGTCTAAAACTAAATGAATGCTGTTGAATAGCTTAGCGCAACTAAAACTATACGTTAAAAGGTGAACAGGAAAATGGAAGCACCAAAAATTATCTGAAATGCTGGTCATGACCAAAGAAATGCATGTTTTTACTTATTAAAATGCAAAGCACTAAACAGAACTGAAACATTCTCTTGTGTGACTGGCCACAGCATGGCAAACATTCCAAAACTGGTTTCAGTTCGTTTTTTCCTGTCATGCTTAAATCAGATTCAGTGCAATTGTCCTCTGTAAGTTCTAAATACCTAATACTGCTGTATTACAATATAACCATGCAAATTACCTGGTTTTCCTTGCGGAATAACAATAATATCAATCTATATGTGGCTTTGCCTGTATGAAAATAAAACCTAGAAGCCTTCGTTTTTTTCTTTTACACATTAGACTATGAGTAATTCTTCACTTCTTTTTATGGTACAACAAGTGAACACCTCAACAAGCTAAAAAAATCACCTTTTGATGTAAGATGAAGAGAATTAAGAGCAAATGAGTCAATGAATCATGAGTCAAAAGTTTGAATTTCTCGTATTTGCCAAAGTAGATATAACCACTTCAGGTCAGTGCTCAACCCTAATCACTATTTCAGTACTTACCGGTAACCCCCAATTGTTATTGCCAGTGCTTAACCCCGCCCAATCACTATCATCATTGCTTAACCCTAAACACTATTTTCAGTGACCCATGACCCACTGACTCACTTAAATCATAAAAGAAGCAGTCTCTAAGCTAAAGGGCATACAACTATCTCTATGGGAAATGAAGGAGTAGTTATAGTCCACCATGCACTTAAAAAGGTATTATAACACCTACTATGAAAAATCAAACTTTACGTCTAAGTACGATATTTTCAAAACATCACTCATCTTTAAGCGATAATTCAACATTAAGATTTTCACACCAGTCTAAATTTTCTCACATGTACTGTATATTAAAAAATTACTGCATACCAGCTTACCATAAACAGATAAAATATACAAAAATTCCCTTAAACCAATAAACCAAGTCATTGTGACATGCCGTCATTTTACTACAAAACTACTCTTATCAACCTTTCTGAGAGCCAATGCCAATAAACTTCTGTCTCTAAATAAAATTATTTAATGGATAAACTGGAGTCACAAGGCAGCATAGATTCAGAAGAAGTCTAATAATTAACTCTAATAATTTGTGTGCTATATATATATAATATATATGTATAGTATAAAGAATATGATGTGCTACTGTATAACTTGATAGGGAATGAATTGTAATGAGGACCCTTTGTTTCTTAAGCTGACGTTACACAGAAGGATTTGCAATGACGATTTTAAGCGCAACACAGCGATGCAATTTTGGAACAATGTTGCGCTAAAAATCGTCGTTGCGAATAGTCTCATGTAACATAACCTTTACACAGAGAAGATTTTAAAATCAAGGTACCTTGTCAAAGGTTTTTTTGTAACTTTCACAGACACCACAGTGGGCGACATTCCTTTAAAAAAAGCACGGTCCACTTAGTGGTGGTTCCAGCCACATATTACAGTCAACTCCCTCTATAAAAGGCATCTCTGCCAGACGGACACCTCAAGTTGGCCTCTTCTTTAAAGTGGACTGACACCTCTTAAAGTAAAAGATGGACAACTTTGTAGGGAAGAAAACTCCCAAAAAGGACACTTCAAGTTGACCTCTCCTTTTTTTTCAGTCATTTTATTTTATTTTAATTAATGTCCTTTTTTTCACTCTCTTTGAGGTGGACAGCTGACAGAGAGACACCCCCTTGAATAGGAACATTTTTTTTTAATGCAGTAGCCCATCCTAGGAGAGTCAACTGTACTCCTCTTTTTATGCTAATTAAATAAATTTTTAAGTTCAAAGAGTTTTAAAATAGGGACCTCATGTAGATACTTCTCAATGTCTTTTGCTTGTCTTTGTCCTCATGAAACAGAAAATCTGAAAACCAATGCACAAAGAAACAGAAAATGTAAGAAACAAACATTCCCTTGTTCTATTCCTTGAAAACCATAATTAAGTCGTTCATTTTGCATCTTACAAGTGGTGAACAAATGCTGCAAAAAATAACCACCCTTTCTAAGCCAATCACATTTCGCATTTAATGATACATGTAGGAAAAGTAACACAAGTAACACAAAGTAAAAGTACTCTTCAGCAGAATTCAGCAACAGTATCACAGGAAACTATAAATAGCTTCAACACGACGTTCTAAAAGCATTGACTCAACCTTGCTTGGAGATAAGATAAAAAATGGGAAGCAGTTTATTCTTCAGAAGTCTGTGCAGGCATGGAAGCTATAGGGTCTGTGTGGGGAAGGACAAAAAACTTCTAGCTAGTCACGTTACACAGTAACCATTGACTGCCTTTGGTAAATACAACAGTCAGAAACTTTGCATACCTTCTGTTTTAAAAATTGGAAAAAGATTATAACATTACAATTGGGTACCTGAACTTGTGCCATTTGCTAACCATTAATATTATAATGTGGGTAAGCCTCAATAAAAACTATAAGATTGTTTAAATTTTTATGAATTTCAACGAATCTCCAAAGGCAATATGAGGCTCAGAGACTTTGCCAATCTACATTATGACACCAAGGAAACATCAATGAACACTTCAGTATGAAAAAAAAGCACATTTCTACAAATACTACAAAACTAAATAGACTAGTTCACAATTTATAGACTAGAACTTTCCATTGGAAATGAAGTGCTGCAAGCAGAGTGCTTGACAGTCAGTACAAAGCTGCATGACACATATGTGACAAATAGTTAAGTCATTGATATTCCAAGTATTTATAAAGTGCAATGCCACTATCTATTAATTAAATACATATAACAAATTGAATTTGCCAGGAATTGCTTCAAATATTTCAGAAATATTCTTGATTCACATAAATTTAAATTCACTTGCTTTCGAACTCTTTACCTATGCAACAAAGTGGCTTCCTACACGAAACAGTATTTCCTTGCTATAAGTTTTTCACAGTCCTTTTTTATCAACTTTCAAGTACTCTTCGGGGTATTTACTTCTTAAATCGTTCTCGGGGATTTGTTTCTGCATTGACTGAGTATGCCCGTATAAACACACAAAAATTACATCATTGCCAAAAATAAACAGCATACTTGTTACCAGTCTCATTTCCATATTATGAAAGTTTACCACTTTTATCCCCAGTTTCCTCAGTCTCTGCTAGGAACGCTTGGGACCATGACCCCTTTTGTGGACTAAATACCACTTGCAGATTACGACTCTCAGTGCTACACAAGCTCAAGTAATAAGTTTCACTTCAGTGGATATGTTACAGGTCAAAATTAAATTCACGTCAAGATTTTTTGATCTCGGTTGATTATCAATTTTCTTTGTTAAGAGACAAAGGAAATTGAGAATCAACCTTTAGAAGCTAAAAAATTTTAACCTGATTAATAATTTTGGCCTGCAACAGATACACTAGGGCCATTAATATATACGAGGAAAAATAAGGCACGTCTTACATAAGACGCGTCCTAAATAAGATGCGAACTTTCCGTAAAAACAGCACATTTCGTCTACAATAAGACGCGACTTAGCTAAGACGCGACTTATTTTAGACGAAATGTGCTGTTTATACGGAAAGTTCGCGTCTAATTTTTCCTCGTATAAATGGCCCTACTGTTGGATTTCATCTGTGGACTTGTCATAACAAATCCTTTTACACCACAATAAACAGCACTGTGTGCGTTCTCCAGAAGCTCTGGCAGCTGCCAAAAGTCACCATGTAGTTGCCACAGAAGGACTGGCTACACACACAAAACAATTTTCTAATAAAGCAAATTTAAGTTAATAAAAGTGCCACTCCCATGACTCTAATTCTTTAACTCGGCCCTTAAATTGCACAAAATTTCCCTCTTCAGATACCGTAAAATGAAAATTTTTCCAGGGACAGGAAAGAAAGCGAGGCTTACAAAAGTGGTTTGTGGCAGTCTGCAGTGTGTACTTCACAATCTTTTAAACCAGAGTGTGGTCTGTTTGGTGAATTTGATCCTCGAGAAATCAATCAGGCCACAAAGTCCTCATATTTCTTGACTCAACTCTCGAAACTCAAGAATTGAATCTCAATACTTGAGACTCGATTCTTGAAAGTTTCGAGATTCGAGAATCAAGGCGCAAGTGATTGTCAACATACTTTTGAGTAGTACTGTAACATTTGATGAACCTAATACTAATGAGAGAGAACAATAAATTTTGCTTGTTAGAGTTAAGTTCATAGCATTTGAAGTTTAATCTTTTACCTGGGCCTTATGGTTCTCTTGATACAAAGGAGGAATCATTGTCATGTTCTAGGCTTTAAACTTGACCTAAAATTACCTCTACTAAGTCCAGAATAATCACAGTAATATTATTTACCATCAAGCTTGTCCTGATTGCATCCCCATGTTTACATAGCACCTCCAATGGGCGTGATCTTTGCTACTTCAGCTACTTCTACCACTTCTTCAACTACATCCTCTGGTATAACAACCACTGGTTCAATCTGCTCTGGGTTTAAGGCCTCTTGCAATATTTCCTCTGGACTGATGTTTTGTGGGTGGACCACAGTTGTAGTTTCCTTGGGTGCACTGACATCAACTTCAACTACAGTTAAACTGTCTTCAAGGACAGTCTCAGTGTTACAATTTGTGTTGCCATCGAGTGGTTGAACAACTGGTTCAATCTGCTCCGGGTTTAAGGCCTCTTGCAATATTTCCTCTGGACTGATTTCTTGTGGGTGGACCACAGTTGTAGTTTCCTTGGGTGCAATGACATCAACTTGAACTACAGTTAAACTGTCTCCTAGGACAGTCTCAGTGTTACAATTTGTGTTGCCATCGAGTGCTTGGTCATTGTTCTGTCCTGTCAAAGTCCCGACAGAAACTTTGTACAATGAGTCAGTCATAGTACCTATGGATGACATTGCAGCTGATTGGTAAATCCCATTGTTTTCCACATGGTTGTTGCTTTCAGTGTTGGTGCCTACTGTTGTTTTACTGATCTCCTCTGTTGCAACACCAACTGACACTTTTGGTGCAAAGAACTGACCGGGCATGGCCTGTACCCCAGGAGGAAAGGTATTCACAGGCCTGGCAAATGGTACACCCATACTCGGAATCTGACCACCACCCATGGGATTGAGAAATGTACTCATGTGAGGAATTTTAGCACCAGAATTTGAAACAGGAAAACTACTCTCTGTATAGGTAACTGTGTTGGGCCCGGTAGAGGGTACATTTCCAGCCATGACTGCTAACTGACTCAAATTTTGAGGGGGCGCTCTTTTCACTGCTGCGACCTGGGAAGCATCACCTGCAGCTCTCTTGGCTGGTGGCTCACTGTCTTTTTCTACGGTCACTACAGAAGAATGTGAATTCTCTCTGACCTGGGAAGCCAGGGCAGATAGCATTGAGGACATAGGAGTGCTCATTGGAGGTAGGTTGCTCAGGTTAGCTAGCATCTCAGCAGCAGAAGTGGTTCTTTTACGACCTCTCCTTCCTCTGGGTTTGGGTTGTTCTGCAGTTTTTACTTTGGAATCTTGCCCACTTGTATCACTTCCATCTCCTGGAGCTACAACAGCAACTGTTTCTGCTGTGACACTCTCTGCTATTGGTACAGAAGCAACCATTGTTCCTGTTCCAGGACTTTGGGCCTTGATTGGTGTAGCTACTGCTCCTCTCACGTCCTGAAAGGCTTGCACCTGACCAGTGGGACCAGCAATAGGCATGGGTGCAAGAAAGGCCACACTTTGGCCTGTTCCTTGAATGCCCTGCATTGGAGCTATAGGAAGAAGCGTGGAGATGCTGTGTAAGATCTGCCCATCTTTGGTCATGGTTGGCGCCATACTGCTAAATGTCTGCATTCCCGGAAGGACTCCAGCCTGTGATGCTGGCAGAAATGCACCCTGAGCAGGCATCCCCGGCACAAGACCTTGCATTCCTGTGAAAGGCATTCCAGCAACATTGTTTCCTTGCACTGCAGCTTGTCCAGCAGTAACAGGCACTCCAGACAACAATGTCCCCTGAATTCCTGGCATTGACATGCTGTAAAGAGTTCCCGATCCAGGTGGCAGACCTTGTAGAATAGTTCCTTGAGGGCCAAGCATGGGCATTCCGGGAGGCAACGAACCTTGTGTTACATTTGCTGATGTGACAGGAAGACTTATAATCTGTCCGGCTGAAGAAGGCGGCTGTCCTACGACGGTCTGTGTATTTTGGGCAACATTAGGTGTCATTCCAGGGGCCCCTGGATTCACTTCCACTGTGACAGCGACAGGGCCCTCAATTCGAGAGGGATTAGGCATCAAAGAGGCGGCTGCCGATGCTGCTTCGACGCTGTTCAGCGAAGCGACCTGGTTTACGGCTGCTACAAGGCTTGCTTCGGGAGTTAGATTCGATTCCAGCGGTTTAATAATCTGTGCTTGCTTGTTCTTAATGCCTTGTATCACTGCTTCGCTAGCCCCTTTCGTCTGTGGTGTTGTTGACCGCTTTCTGATACCTAATCGCTCACGCCGTCTTCGTTGCCTTTCCCGATTTCCTTTCCGAATTACCTCCAGTTGTTCGCTCGTCATGGTTTCCTTTCGTTTTCGCCGCCATTCACGATATCTCGCTCTCAGCGCCTCAATCTGCTCATTGCTCATTCGCTCTTTCTGTTTCCTTTTTAACTCGCGTTGTTTCTCACGTCTGGCCGTGACCTCATCGGGCAAATCATGCATTTTCTTTTTTTCACGCTCTCTAACAACTCGCTTTGTCGCGACGTCTTCAGGCGATTTGTCTGTTTGTCTCTTCGTTGACTCACGTAGACGTCTTCTTTTACCGTCTGCTTTACTTTCTGGAGTTTCAGCAAGTTCCTCCGTTCCGTTTTCTTGAGGCTTTTCATCAACCACTTCTACTTCGCTCGCGACGACAAGGACTGTGCTTTCTTCTGAAGCGCCATCATATTTCGAGTTATTTTCGTGACATGGTGGTGAAATGGCGTTGTTTGCCGAAGACACTGTGTCCGAAGTAGTTTGCTCCGCGGTCGCTTCTCGCCTTGATATTTTTTGCCGTGTTCTTGTTGATCTTTTCGGCCTCGTAGTCTTTGGAGTCGGCTTCTCCTCCGTTTCTTCTGGAACTTCTGTCTCGACTTTTAGCGGTAGCGTCACCTCTACGATCGCACAACCCTCAGACAGCAAGTCAACATCGTTGCTCGGGTCCACGTCGTTACTGGTTGTCGATGGCGCTTCACTCTGGCGTGACATCCTCAGTTTTTCGCGCCTTCGTCTCTGTCTTTCTCTATTCAGCCTACGAATTCTATCCGTACGGCTCTCCCCTGAAGTTTCTGCGATGGATTCTACGGTCTCAGAGTTCTCAATACCCACTGTTGCATCCGTACTGTCATTAGCTTCGCTATTCATTTTTGCACAAGATATCGCATATCAAACCATCCAAAGTATAAACACGCAGAAAGCAGGACAACGTCACGCGATAATCTAAAGCCCTTTCGACCAAACTTATCCGTTTCTTATTCGAACAAATCAAAAGACAAATCCTTGAACGACTACTTTTTGCTTATTGGGTGCGAATTCGAAGTACAAAGGTCTTGAAAATGGACGATTTTAGCGTCTAGGTGGCCATATTGGGATAGCAGTCAATCAAATTTTTGAAACCTCGGGAAGAGACTAGCCTCGCTTTGAAACCGGGGTGTGACGCGCTTGTTAATTGTGTGAATGGCAGTGGTCTACAAAAACTTGTCACATGTCATAGCTAGAAACAGGAAGGCTTGCTATGGAAAATATTCATCATCAGCTGCAGCCGGATTTTTCTTTTAATGGCTTTCTTGGCCTTTTTTATCGAGACTGTAGCGTTTCGGCGAATTCTTCATCAGCAGGCGGATCAAACGGGCCGAGTTATGTGACGTTAAAGCGTGATATATTTCACACTTCGCTTGACATGCCCACGTAACGAAGTACATTTGTTATCACTTTACGTTGGTTGACCCAAGCCGGATGTGCAATCACTTCTGGGTGAATTTTGATAAATCATAATGCAATTTTCGGTGATCCTGCACCGAACAAGCAGTAGATATCTCAAATAACATATTTTCATAGACTGTGGTAAGCCTGAATGTTTTTTGTCCGGGTCATCACGAAGGACACAAAGAAAACTGTAAGAATTTTCAAAAGTATTTGTGGTCACTTTGATCTCTTCAAGCATTATCCCTTTAGGGAGTTATCAAATATCACAAGGGCAGATTTTTAAACTGCAATGTAGCTCGTGTCATGTCACCAGTCTGTATTTTACAGATTTTACAACCAAAATTCGTGTATAAAACTTCACAAACTTGAGGTTAATATTCTTCCGCTAAATGAGGTCAAAATTAATTGTTTTGGTAGAATTTGAAGAAAAAACCTTCTCTTTTGTTATTTGTTTTCGGATTTGTCACGGGCTTCATGCATTGTTTCCAAGCAAAATAAAAACGTTATCTTTATTTAATATTCTCTTTGATGGGTGAGATGACCCTTTAACAAACTTATATTTAAAAACAGCTGTTAAAAATAAGTATCAATCAAGGATAGAGCTCTTTGGTCTTTCGTGACTATTTACAGGAAGTCCCCGGAAAAGGCAGAACAAAACAAGTAAAAAAAAGGAGCCGACTGTACTCGGCTCCCGGTAAAAAAAAAAAACAGCAGATAACCCTTTTTTTTAATTATGCGTGTTATTTTTACTTTGCCCTTGTCTCAAAAGAATGTTGTTGCTAGCTGCTCATTGTTGGTGCTCCGGTTAAATATAAAACTTTCTTATTGCCAGAAACTTCTGAGTTGACCAAAAAATTATCGAATGTAACGAAAAAATGCCCGCGTTTCCTAGCCAGCGTGCAAACAAAACATCAAACACGCGCATGCGGCTACCTGAAATCATGATCCCCACACCTTCAAAATACTACCAAACATCGAAAATGCAAAAAAGAGTTTTATTTTCGAGCTGAAATATTATTAACAGAAACTCTTGGAGTTAAACTACGCTATGTCCATGCGAGAAACTCCTAGAGGTTCGGACGAGAACCTCTACAGCGCTTCAACAGATAGCTTTTGGGACGTAGGCAATTTCAAACGAACAGTCAAACGGATCGACGATGGTGCGAAATTATGCGACGAATTTATGAAGCTCGTCGTTGAACGAGCGAACATTGAAGCCAAATACGCGTTTAAGTTGAAAGCTTGGTCTAAGAAATGGGAGGAATGCGTAAAAAGCGGTCCAGAGTATGGAACGATGGAGGCTGCCATGCTTGGGGCAGTGACGGAGGCTGAGTCACGGGCTGAAATTCACATGCACTGCCGAGATAAGCTAATCGACGAAGTCCACGAGTCCATAAAGAAGTGGAAAAATGAAAATTACCATAAAGGAATATTTCAGTGGAAAGAGACGAAAGAAGCTGACGATGGTTTTACAAGAGCGCAAAAGCCGTGGGCGAAACGCTTAGCAAAAGTTGAACGTGCAAAGAAAGCTTACCAAAACGCCGCAAGGAGCGCTGACCAGGCTTCGAAGCTGGAAACCGAAGCTGGTCATGACGCAGACAAGCCTGCAGATAAACTGAAAAAGTTACAGGACGCTACAGAAAAAGCGAAACGAGAAATGGAGAAATGTAGAGAAAAATATGAACTTCGACTCGAGGAAATTACTGCTTATAATTCTCAATATGAGCGAGATATGATTCAAGAGTTTGAAAGATGTCAAGAGAATGAAGACACAAGACTAACGTTTTTTAAAGACGTTCTTTCTCAGTATCACAAATGTTTGGATATCTCGGAAAGCCCAGAGTAAGTATTACTTTTCTTTTTTGTTTATTAATTCTTTAGGAAACCGAAATTAATTAATGAAATTGTTGTAGAATTAGGCTTAAATAGCCTGTTGCAAATTAATAGAAGCTTAAGTCTTTAAAGCCCATTAAGTACATGAACAAATAGTGTACAGTTTGTTGTCTTGTAGACATTTCAATTTGCTAAAATTTTAACTGTTTCTGCGAATATGTATTGCTTTTGGTATTTCCTGGTTAATTATTGTACACAGGAAGTGAAAGAAATAAGTGACTTTTATAGCTTCATTGTCTCCATGCATTTGTCTTGAATTAACTTTAATGTCGTGGTAAAAAGACTGTGCGTTTTTTAAAAAACATATCATGTTTTGCCTTCATTTGTGCTTGCAAAAGCATGTGTACAGAAACCAGCTGTTTTATGCTATTATATTCAATTTGTTGCAAGTTTGCAAATAATTTTATTAAAGTTCTAAAACATGTTAATATGTAACACATGTGAAGATATTAGGGCCATTTATTCGAGGAAAAATAAGATGCGTCTTACATAAGACGCATCCTAAATAAGACACAAACTCTCCCGTGTAAATGGCACATTTCTGTGAAATTTACCTAAGATGCGTCTTATCTAAGACCAACCCTTAACACCTGTTCTTCGATAAGAGGCGTTGTAGCTAAGTTGCGTCTTAATGTGCCGTTTATACGGGATAGTTTGTGTCCTATTTAGGACATGTCTTATGTAATACGCATCTCATTTTTCCTCATATAAATGGCGCTATTGTGAAACAAAATTGACTAGTTTGTGGTCTTGAGCAAAATTTGTGGTTTTAATGGTCACTTCCAAGCCATCCTTGGAGCCTTTACATTTTCTCTAAACTCAACCCTATTAAAAATACGCAGCCCATTTATAAGCTCCCCCCACCCCCCTCCCTCCTGGTGTCCATACTTATGGATTTGACTGTCTTTCTTTTTGTATTTCTAAAGCACAGAATCATTTTCTATGTAAACTTTGTTGGTCTTTGTATTTATCATATTTCAGAGTGGACAGACTGCAAATTATATATAGTAGTTGCTAAAAAATATATATCTTCGTGTCGCAACTGTTCATCAGTAAGACGCCTAAAATGCGTGCAATTCCACAATTGGTTTTGGCTCCATTAAATCCTATACCAACTGCAGAACATTTTAGGAAGAGCCACCCACCATCTGAGCACAGTCACGGACAACACATATAAGTCAGGAAAATAACGCAAAGTAAAATTAAGACGTTAATTAACGAACTAAATGTACATGTCAATTACATAAATAAAGAAATAATGCGCGAGCTCAAAATAAAGTTGTACGCGCACACATACCAAGATACAACTGAAACACATATTTGAAGGTTACATGCACAAAATGTGATGCATGATTTTGCGATTAGATGCCCAATTCAAGACATGACAACCAGCTTACAAGTGCAAAGTTCTATAAAGTAAACCAACTCTCACACTTCCAACAGTCAGACTCTCAGTGAATGTGTTTGTTTTTGTAAAATGTTGTAGTTGTAGGGTGCATTTATTGTTTATTATTCATTAATTACTTTATTATAAATTCATTGTAATGTACCGAACTTGTGGGGCACAAAATAACTCGTTTAAATCATAAATCCTTCTTTTATTTAAATCACCATCCGCGCGTACATTTCCTCTCCGACTGATCTCAACAAAAGGTGATTTTGCACTACTCTCTTTTTCAGCTACTCCAATTTCAAATGTCAATAAAAAAAAAAGGGATAACACTAATATGATACTAAAAGAGTCACATCCGGTTTAAATGAGTGTCACAACATTTCCGTCAGTGTCACGTTTCCGTCAGTAATATGTATCAGGATAATTTTAATGATTTCACTTTGTCAGCTTTCAATCATCATAATGAATTAGGAATTTAAACAGTAGTAAGATAATAATTTTGATTCTTTTACAGTACTTCTCTCATGTGAATTCCTCCCCAAAAAAACTTCAATTGCCCGTCAGGCAAGTTAAGGATAGATTTTACTAGCCCAATTGCAAATCCACTAGCCCCGGGCTGTCAGCCACAACTTTCTATGCACACTGCCTTTTATGTTTTTTAAGTCATGCAGTGGGTCTCTGACGTAACCTTCTGTGAAATTTTGCAAAAAATCTTAAGTAAATCTAAATTTTAGAGAAAAACTCTTATAAATGTTCAATCGCTCCTTTTTTTTCAAAAAAGATAGTTTGAATCTCAACAATAATATTTTTTTTTATTACTAACAAAGGAAGAATGTCATGCTTCTTGGGTTTCTTACCCGACATATTCTTCTATGTAATAATAAAAAGTAGTCTGCTAATTCTTACTTTTTCTGTCTTTTTTTTGTTCCTCAGGTTTTCGGGTGTATTTGTCAACATGAGCTTGACTTTTCAAAAAGCAGATATGCAGGCTGATTTGGACTGGTGGTCACGCAATCATGGAACAGGCATGCCACAAAACTGGCCAGTCTTTGAGGTATTGAACGTACTCTTTTGCACTGTTTTGCCTATTTTATAGTTGGACAATACAAAGTGGTGTTTTGGTGTGCATTTCTTTGGGAAAATTTTTTCTTCTGAAGTTTGGTTAATTCTAATTCCCTTAGCCCTTACTCATAAGCAGTAATAAAACACATCGTGGGTGCTCCTCCTAAAATGTTTTACAATATTGGTATAGGATTTAATGGAGCTGAAACTCACACAAAACTTAATTTTGTCTAATTTGGTCTGTAATCATACTCATAAAATGAAAATCAGACTCTCCCTATGTGATTACAGACTCAACAGGACTCCACTCAGTCATCTTACCATTGAAAGTGAAACTGCAGTTTTTTCAACTTCCCAGCCATCCCATGTAGTGGAAAATTCTTCATTAAGTGACAACCACTGTTTATATTCCCACCATTGGGTATGGGAGGGAGGGAAGCATAGCATAGCCCCATAGCATTTTTTAATATTAGTGTTTTGATGTTATTTTATTATGTATTAGACAGACAGTTCGTTGTCACTATATATGTAGTTAGCTATTCTTATCAACAGAGCCCAAGATAAGCAGTGGTCATTGAACACAGTGTTAGTTTTTGCTTTCACTCTGGCCAAAACAAAAATAACCCTCATTAGTATTATTTTACGAAATCAGTGAATAACAATTTTTGCGCGTTTTGATTGGCTCCCGTAACTCAGAATATCTTTGGCTATTCACTGTTTTACGACTGAAGCCAAGGTGGCGTCTCGTTTCAAGTCATTTGCGAAAGGCGAAACTTGACCAATAAATGAAGCATTCGTACTTACAAATACCACTTTGGCTTGTTCGTGTTTACTGGTAGGTGGAAAATTATTTTCATGCTGAATTTGCAACAAAAGTGGTAAAACTCACTTGACGATTAACCCCCAAAATGTTTGTAAATAATTGTAAACAAAGTTCCTACTAAGTGACGTTTTTAATTTACAAAAAGTTATTGTTTTCATTTTTATCTAACTCATTTGGTAAATACGAAAACAACTATCCCCCTCATGGTTGGTGAACAGCGTCTCGGTGTATATCCACCACTATTCACCTCCCCTTCGGAGGATAGTTGTATATCATTCTTGTTAGAGTGATCCTTGTTTTATGCCCTGTGTAGGAAGGAAAGTTTGCCATTAAAGAGCTGCAAAACAGAAAAACATACAAAAAACATCTCACATCTCAAAGAAAAAAGGAAATAAAAAGGAATGTATCAACTGAGGTGCTTAGCATTGAGGGGTCGCTCCACAAACCTGAAGATGTTCATTTTGAGGCGCATAACCAAGATAGAGAGAAAGACTCATTTGATCTTATCAATTTAAACTCAGAACACAGCATTCAGAGAGGGTCATTTAGTAGCATTGAGTCAAACAATAGAAATGGCGAATTACGTGTAACTGATAGGGTTGTGAATGATGTAGGAGAGCCTCATGATAGATCACTTTCCTCTGATGTTCATATTGTGCAGGAGACATATGGCAATGGCGCAGAGGCAGTTTATTGTACAATTGTAGATATTACAAATAGTGATCAGACAGATAGTGGAACTAGCTCAAAGGAAATCAAAGCTGCAGAGCATGCAAGTCCCAAACAGGTCTCAAATTTCATATACAGTGGCATTACCTGTACATCAAATCAATTCCGTACAGCTGTCAAACATAATTTGGAGGAAACACAAGACAGCGATATTGTAGGTATGACTAGAAACGGAGAGGTCAATACGGAGTTAATTTATTGTGAGATAATGGATACGACAGTCACACCTGAGGTAGTTAGTGATCTTCAGCTAACAGAATTCCAGCAGTTAGACTGTAAAGCATCTTTACAGGCCAATGTTACACAGTCAGACTTGGTTATGTCAGTCAGTAAAAAGCACTCGCAGGCAGACAGTTATCAGGTGAGGGTCAAATGGTTATTGAGTAAAACCACCCTATTTTTCATTCCTTAATTATAATTTTTGGAACTATGAAACCACAAACTTTGTGCTTTTTAATGACAGGCTCGTGTGATAAGAGCTTTTAGTTTGGCCCAAAAATCTTGTATGCTCAAAATCAGAGGGAGTCCAGGACGCATTCTTCGGTGATATGCTGAGAAATTATAGTGAATATATGAATAATGATTTAGAGGTAGCACATCCACAAAGTGCTTCATCACCTACCATTCCTTGTCGAATTGGAATTTGGGAAAAACTGTCATACCTGGAGAAAAACCAGTCTGAGCAAAGAAGATAACCAACAACAAACTCAACCTTCGTAATTATGGTGTCAATGCCAGGTTTGAACCTGGACCTCATTGGTGGGAGGCGAGCGCTCCTACCACTGCACCACCCTAGCTCCTCTGATGGGTATATTAATTAAGCAGTTTTTACTGTCAGTGATGTTCCGCTGGCTGTGAAAAATTATTTTTGTTGCTGTAAGTTAGGCCCTTCATTTCCATTTTTGTTGTTTTGATGTTCTTATAGGAGTACAATGAAATACCACTTAAACGGTCCTCAACACGAAGTCATGGGCATGGAGCAGCATATCCTGGCACACAGAATCACATTGAAGACAATACTGATTACTCTCACAAAAATGAAACGTATGTTTGGTTGTACTTATTGAAATGTATTGGCCATTTAAATCCTTTTTCAGTGTAAAGACTTAAATGCACACTATCTTCTTAGGGAACTTGACGTAATGCGTAAGTTAGGGTTGCCATTTTCTTGTCAAACAACAAACTGCATGATTTTTCATTTATTACAAAAATAAACTCCATGCAAGTTACTTGGAGATGTTGTGGTTCAATTTTATCCGTGGTTTAAATTTTTTTTCATAATATATGATAATGAGTTTTAAACAAAGGGAAATAAGTTTAAACCAAGAACAAAATTGAACCACAACTTAACAGAGACTTCCTGCTTTTTTAAACCAGCAATTGATTCATAGGAGGTAATGCTCAGAACTTTTGTTGGGCCTTTGGACGTTATGTGGGTGTGGGTTTATTGGCCTAGTAGAACATTTGGTGGCATAAAAATAATACTATTGAACCTTATTTTCACCTCCCCATTGTGGGGTACCAGCAGCGGCTGCATCTAACAGGTCTCAGTTGTTGTTATTACATTGCAATACTTGATATGGCATGTTGGTAGCACAATCCAGAGAAAATGTCTAGGAATTCCATATGATCTTTGATGTCAAAAAACTATATTTAACCATTGCAGCCACAAAGAACAAGTTTGTATGGTATCCAACTTTGCTCCACCATACTTACCTCAGTAAAAAAGATATATTCCCCTGGTAGATGGAAAATCTGTTCAATTGGCAGCATTAAGGAAGTTAGAACTACAAAAATCCATGATAGAAATGTGACGGTGAATTTTAAGCGTGGAGAATACACTGATGAGAAAGTTTTTTTCCCATCAGTGACACAGGTAGCTTGGAAGAAAAAATCCCAGGTCTGTTCGACTCCTTTTGGGAGTAATTGGATTTTTTCTTTTGAGCTGCCTTTCTCACTGACGGAATAACATCCTTTTCATTTAAACATCCAGTTTGTTTTTTGTAAACAGTAAGTGAAAGGATAGTAAGATCTTTTATTGTTATAATTACTATTTGTAAATAGGCTTTTTATCATGATTGTTGTAATTTATTATTATCAATTATGTTTTTAGAGGGCCACTAGGGAGAATACTTTTCATAGTAATTGGTGTCACCCTCTTAAAATAAAGGTTATATAATGCACATAAAATTAGAATGCAAATTCTGAGTAACATCGAGATCTTGTGTTAGAATAGTGTATCACTCTAGGTATTTGTCAATACCATCTTGATTTCTTTTTCGTAGTGTTGAACATAATCCATTCAACAATTACACATCAACATCAAATGATGACTTCAGTGACCAAGCTGGTACGGATGAGTGGGAGCCGCCACCTGTAGAAGATGCTGGTATTCCAGTCAGGGCTTTGTACGACTTTCAAGGTATTGAAGATGATGAGCTGAACTTCAAAGAAGGAGATGTGCTCACTCAACTCTCTTCCCAAGATGACCAGGGATGGTGCCAGGGGAGATTCCAAGGAAAAGTTGGGCATTTTCCTGGCTCCTACGTTGAACCTCTGTAAGGAAAAACTGCTTGGTGTATATCATTAGTGTAATAGTAGGTCATGTTACTCAGGAACTTGCATCTAGGTTTCCTTGAATGCTTAGACCCCGAAAGCAGATCATAACAACTTGAAATGTAGTTGAAACATCCAAAGTCTGCTAACAAGATCGTAGGTCAGCTGAAGTAGTTTTTATGAAGTCTACTCGGGGATCATTATTTTGTGAGAAACTATTATATGGAAGGTCAAAATTATTTAGCATTTTTCATGAATGAGTTTTTAGAAGGTTTGAGGTATGTCAAGTGACACTCAATTTATGCTTGTAATCTGAATCTTCAGATAAAACAATAATTATTTTACTATAGAAATAGAGGTATAAATAGAGACAAACAGAGGAGCCTGCATAAGAAGTGTTATTTAACAGATCACAGAAATTGAAGATGCTCTATGCTCATGTCTTGCCTTGTACTCAACTAGACTCTCAGCTTTTGCCTGGCTAAATAAGGTGTGTTATGCAGGCTTTTTGTGTCACAGCAAGGTATTGTTGTTGGACTCGCTCACGCTTGAATCAGTCAATGTAAACTGAATATAGTGTTGGAATATTTTTGGAGTTATTATTAATAGTAATGTTTCACTGAAGTGTAATATTTTGTAGATTTTGTACTCTACAGTCAAATCACTCATATTATTATTATATAAGTGTTTGAATTTAAGCAAAGGTCTGATAAAATAAGTCAGAGCAAGTGAAAATACTGTAGAATGCAATATTATTAATATGAAAGTCAGTTTATGTAATAGAAAGTGGAAAGATGGAAATAGAAAATGCGTTCTCTATTTCTAGAGACTTGCACACACCAGTAGAATGTTCAGGCGAAAAGGCAATAAAATCCTGGTTGTAGCCATTTATTAAATGCCCCACGTTTTCTGTGACATTACTCTAAGAGAGGGGAAGGGGTACAACCTCATTCCCAGGGTCTCTCATCTTCCCGCCCAAGTGAGAGAGCTTGGGTGGGAAGATGAGAGACCCTGGGAACGAGGTTGGAAGGGGTATGGGACTATGGAACCTTAACCCGAAACAATACCACGTCCAGCTGCCTTTTGCAGCCCTGTTCTATATTGAGCAACAAAATCCCAGCTAGTAAATTTATTACCATAGCTTTCTAGAAACTAGGAAAAAGAGTTTTCTATTTCTTTTATAGTATAGCAGTAACACTGCAAATAATCTCTACAGCTGGCAATGATATTACTGGTGTTTGTTATATTTTGTTGTTGTTGTTTATTTTTGTTGTAGCCCTTGTGAGAGAGGCTATTTTAAGACGGTTTTTATGTTTAAAGCATAGTACATTTGAACCTTTTTTTCTTTTACTCCTAGGGTCAATTTATTAAAACTTTCCAAGAGCGATTTACTAGCGTAGCCATTGTTTTAGAGGGTGAAAACAATTTCTACACTTAAAAATTACACTGTCCTGTAAAAGTTTTGTGAAATTGATCCTTGGACAAAGTTAGGGTGAGATTATTTGCCACGCTGACTGACTAACCTAACTCTAAATTTGTGAACGAAATTTTATGGGGTTGCCATACTTACTACTCAGAAAAGAAATTTGATCTTGTGTTGTTTTTTCTTTGGTTTCTAATGAGTGATTTGAGCCCTGTAGCTGTAAACATAGCTTTGTTTCGTTTTCACAAGTGAAAGATTAAATTTCCAAACATTATGCTGGATCAGTACCCAATAGAAACTTTTAGTAAAATGTTTGGTAGCGTAAAACGTAGAACATAGCTATCAAGGAATAATATGTTAACCATTGGCATAATTTCAGTTATTTTACGTAGGAGAAACTAAAGAACGCACGCTTCACGTGCATGAGTGAACTCTTGTCAGCGATTATTTTTAAGTCTTGCTTTGTGATAGAGCACTGTGATAAGGTTCCTTTCTTCGTCATTGTAACTTCTTATACTTAGTGTATATTGTAAAGGTCATACCAAAATCTCCTATATGCCAGAAATGATGCTACCGTACTGTATAGGGTGGCTGAAATAGTGTACAAAATATTGCATCAACGTGAAATGTGAGGGAACGTCGTGCGCTGAGAAGGCGGAGTGGACAGTTGCTCCCTTCATTCCTTCTACTCGAGGCTCGCTCTCATGTACAAGTGCATGATGTCCCTTTTGAGCGCCCAAAAAATAAAGCAGCTTACAAAGCTAAGGTAGAGCCTTTAGGGTTAACATGGTAACTATTTTTATAATAATGAAGTGAAATTTAGTCAGGAAAAACCGCTAACGCAGTAGGTTAGGATATTTAAGTTGCAGAATAAAGCACCTCGAGGAAGTATAATTATCCTCTCTTGACTTTAAAAATTAGGTGTTCAGCAGGAGCCTATGTAGTCATGGGCTCCTGGTGTTGAGTTACGTCCCCCGGTGGCCCGCCGAAGGGGTGTTTAGTTTTGTCCCTCAGGGGCCCATGGAAGGTGTGTTCAGTTGTGTCCCCTGGGAGCTCACTGGAGGGGTGTTCTGTTGCATCGCAGGGCCCGCGGAATGGGTGTTTAGTTTTGTCCCTCAGGGGCCCATGGAAGGTGTGTCCAGTTGTGTCTCCCGGGAGCTCACCGAAGGGGTGTTCTGTTACGCCGGAGGGCCCGCGGAATGGGTGTTTAGTTTTGTCCCTCGGGGGCCCATGGAAGGTGTGTTCAGTTGTGTCCCCCGGGAGCTTACCGGAGGGGTGGTCTGTTACGTCTGGGGGCCCGCGGAATGGGTGTTTAGTGATGTCCTGTCGCCCAAAGTGAGTGTTTCCTGGGATAAAGGCCCACCTGCTGCTAACGTAGCCTCGACTTTGCCGCCAAACTAGCGGATAAGATGAAGCGCCACCCTCTCTTCGTCCACTTATAAAACTTTGCTGAGTTGCCTTCCTCCCCTGCGTGAGATCACTTCCTCCCGTGGCCTGTCTTAAGGGACGGAAAGACGCCCAACAAAAAACTGCAGCTTCTTTTGCAACATTGCTGCAAAACGAGTTGAATAACGATGTTGCGCGTTTTACCAACCTCGTCCCCAGGGCTTTTCCCTTAAAAAATAGGTGGGGCGGGACATTTTTTAAGGGAAAAGCCCTGGGGACGAGTTTGGCGTTTTACCACCCATGTTTAAACCTGTTAACAACCTGATTTGTTGCAAGACAAGTTTTATGTGAGTAGTAAAACGCGCAACATCGCTATTCAACTCGTTTTTTGCAGCAATGTCGCAAAACAAGTTGCAGTTTTTTGTTGCTCGTTTTTTCGTAGCTTTACATGCTCTGACATTTTCGATGGCTGTCTAACAAACCACCCATTCGTATGATCCGAACGCGAGAGAGGGGGCATCCCATTATACATTTTTTGTTCGGTAACTTGGGTTGATCAGACGGTACGTCAATAAGTCTTCGCACTGAGGCATCGCATGAGGTTGTTTCAAGCACTAAAGAAACTAAACGAAAAGGAGCAAAACAGGAAAGAGTAAATAATGCGTGAGCCACGCCCATGCATATTGGTTGCTTTGATCCCAATTTTTTTCTTTCTTTTTTCTTTTTTTTTTTCTTTGAATGCTTCCTACAGTCTCTCTTCTTAGGTGGCTGGCTGCAAAGCCACTGGGGTAATAACTGGTATGAGTGACGGTGTAAGGAAAGGGCTTTAGTTTTTTTCGTCTCCGTTTACACTGGGCTGATTTAGCAACAGGACGGGAACGTCAGTTGACGACGGGAAAGCGCGCGGAAAGGACTAAACACGACTTCCGGTACTCAATTTGCCGCTCTGCCATTGGTCAAGCCAGTTGTTTGGTTTGCGCGCGCCGTCGCCAACTGACGTTCCCGTTCTGTTGCTAAATCAGCCTACTGTTGAGAGTGCAGCGGAACGTGCAAACCCTCTCGGACGGACACTGTTACGGTAGACCTACAACGCCAGGAGCCCATTATAACACTCGCTGTGAATACAATCTAAGCTGCGCTTCAGAGGCTCGCGCGCTTCGCGCGCGTAAGACTTTTACGCCACGCTTTACCGATTTCTTTACTGATTTTGAGGAAAAACCCGACTGTTTTGCAGTCTACCTCGAATCGTTCCAGTGGAAACTCTGGAAACTGGCCAACGCGGTACCTGTCCACACAGCACGGGTGCAAAACGATCATGGGTAATATGGAGCCCAAGCAGCCACGCCAGCCAGCGATTAATAAATCGGCCCCTGATAATGATAATAATCCCGTGGAAAACCAACCTAGTCCCCAGGGCTTTTCCCTTAAAAAAAGGGAAAAGTCCTGGGGACGAGGTTGGTGGAAAACCTCACTTCGAGATCCTCCGAGAGGGGTAATTTAAGAAGACCAAACCCCACCCCTCTCACATGATCTTCTGCTCATCTGTCACATTTTACCTGATTCATTGTGAAACATTTTTAGGGGTTACCTGTAAAAACCATATCTTTTGTGATGTCACACAGTCTCATTCTTTTTGCCTTATCATTCCTGGACAGTGGAACATGCTTCAAACACTATGCGTGACGCAATGGTTCATATTCCCACTAGACCGGTTTGTCATGTGAGACGTCCCGTCCCGTCCAAGAGTGGTATACATTTCTCGACCATTAGTCGACGTGCAGTTCTTAGCTTTTACGTAACGTGGAACATCCGGATTTGGATAGAAACTCGACTGAAGTATTTGTAAAAGATTAATTCTACCAGAAGATCAAGGTAAGAAAGCGGAAAATTCCCTTAAACGGCACTTCCGGTTGCTTGAAACTAACAAATCGATACAAGCTAACAGGTTAGGCGATATATTGTAAAGAGTTTTAGTTTCATGCTTAATTGTATTTTAGTTAATTTGTGTGTAAACACTGTGTTGGGCCACTCAAGAAGACAAGCAAGAAATCAATCGTCAGTAATTGTATGAAGGTTTGGTCGATGTCCCACTTGTGGATTATTTATTGCGACAATATTCAGATCAAAACCAACGTGGTGTTAAATAACGCATTGTCTCTTGGTGGCTTTGGTTATTATTATTTTTGTTTTAAAAAATACCGCATAAAATGAGAATCATTTGCGTGGAACCAGGAGCGGAAATCAAACCAAGCAATGGCACATTACAAAGTCTAATCAATCTTGAGCAGAAAACAAAAACAGTAAAATTAATGTGCCATTCTGACAATACCCGGAATTCTTGCATAATTTTATCCCGTTTTGGTGCGTCATCTCAGAACAAAGGCCATTGAATTGATCGCGAACAGTGAAAATATGATGGGAAAAAGCTTTTATTTGTTTGTTCTGAAATTCAAGGGGGCAAGCAGGGGGCACAAAGAAGAAAAGCAAAAATATAGCTAAATAAATAAAAGCCGTGGTTTGATCTTGACTGTTCTCAGTGACAAAAGGTACTGTAATCGTCGTTTTCGCGTGGGATGGGCGTAGGAGGGCATTCCCTTATTTGGACTGAAAAGAAAAAAGCAAGGTCAAGGTCGGTCAAGGCCTTTCGTGTTTTTTAAAAAAGAACAGTGCATATTCACTATTTTTTGTCATAACAGTAGATTAAATAGATTAAATAAGTTATCTTTTGTGAAATCATTAACTGGATACGGCCAGACATGACCAGACTGAGTCACACAACAAGGAGTTTGTCCATGCCCCGGGGGGACTCCCTATAATGGCCTACAGGGGGAGGGTCCTCCGAAACGGGTACTTTTTGTAGACTTTAGGTATATTAAAGGGTAGAGGTTTCACCAGTTGAAGTATATGAAAGGGTAGGGAAATCAATCATTTCGGTTTGCAAAGGGCCTAAAAGTGCTACTGAACAGAATGCATTTTGTAGCTGTGTAAGAGGCTAGAAAACGTTCTGGTTAGTGATTTATTCATCTTTTAAAGAAAGTGCAGTTACAGCAGTTGAAAGGGATGGAAAGATCTTAAATGTAGGTATGTGAGAGGGGTGCCATTTGTCAAAAGAAGGTATACGAAAGGGGTATCTTTTTTTTCAAAAATGGTATACAAAAACTTTATTCCCAGGCCCGGGGGGGGGGGGGGTACTTCCAGAAAAGTTGGGTGGGGGTGTGGCACGCTTCCTGAAACCCTTACCCTATTTCAGACCAAAATCAGTGATTTTCCCTACCCTATTTCAGACCTGATCAAAAATTTGATACCCTATTTCAGACCTGCTTTAGTTTATAATTTCCGGTCAGCTTTTGTTCAAAACACGTACACGGTTGGCGTAAACATTAAAAGGGAAATGGTCTTATCGCCTTATGATGAAGAAGTAGCTTCTTCTCAAAAACATACCCAATTCAAGACTTAAGTGGGCAGACCAAACACCTTTTCAGACCAAAATGGTCAAAACTGATACCCTATTTCAGACCAAAACGGCTAAAAAAACCATACCCTCTGGCGCCGCACATACCTATATAGCCTATATAAGGATCTAAGGGAGAACCCCGCCCTCGGGTTCCAGGGGATCTTTTCCCTGAGGGGTTGGACTTTGGAGCGGTGCCTCCCCGTATAAAACATTTTTGAGTATCCCCCTAAATTAAATCTTTAGGATATTTGTGACATGACAGAGAACGCAAGGAAAAGAATTATTTTAATGACTCTCTGGTTAATCAAAAGGAAAAATAACCCTGGCATTAAGAAGGGTGTGATCAAGAGAGAATAATTTCTTGGTGTGACAGGATGGCGGAACTAGGAAAGGCAAAATCTTAAATATAATGAAGGAGCCGGCTTCACTGTCTGAAGAACAGGGAAAACTTCAGTGGCGTTTTTCTATGCTGTTTTGTTGTTATATTGCGTAATAAAATAAGGTTTCTTGTTCCAAACTAGGAGCCCATAAGTAGAGTTCCAAGATTAAAGAGCTTGAACGATCCGTACCGCTTCCGCAAGCACCAGCCACTAGAGTGACCCCCCGGGGGGGGGGCGTGCAGCTTTCCCCTCTCATGTGCCCTGTTTTCCTCCTTTTTTTCTTTTTCTAAGACTAAGGTAAATCTCTGCTTCGAACATCCTATCATAGCCTGCGTGGAAGACGCTCGCGCAAATGCGAGGGGTGCGAGTTCTCGCAAGCCCGATTTTGGCCTAGCTAAAAAAAATCCCGGGAAATGGGCCACAAATCTTTCCAGAATTTCTCCCAAAATTGTTTAAAAATCTCCGGTCTCCCAAAATCCTGTTGGCTCCTGGTGACCCTTGGTGAAATTTTCTATGGTTTTGCTACATGGAAGTTTTTCACTCCGGGTAATGTGGGCTCAAAATGAGCAAGTTCTGTTGACCCCAAACTATTTCCCATGGTCTTCTTGATGCGGCTGTGTGATAGTCGAGGCTGCATGCATGTGGGATACTCAACAGTAAGAATATCAACTTCTAAAATTTTCTTAGCGAAGCGAAGGCTGTAGGTTTGTAATTTGTCGAAATTCGTATCGCGCGGGAAACGGTTGTCGGATTGCACAGCGAGGCAGAATCAAGACTTAATTAACTTTATAACATAGCTAGAAAATTCGCCTAATCAAATTCAATAGCGCGAGCGTGCTTCATATTCCTATTGAGCACGCTGATGACGTCAATAAACTATTCTCAATTCCTCGAGTTGTTAATGTGAGCTTAGCAGGCCTGAGTCTCCTGAGTGCATCCATAACTCAGCAGTACACGATGAAGCGTTTACCAAGTGTTTTATAAGGAAATTTAAGAGGAAACGTTTGAATTTGCTAACCGATAGTAATAGTCCATCACCTGAGGGGGTTCTAACACTCATCTCAGGAGAATAAACGAGACTGATCCCAAATGAAAGATTATCTATTTACCTTTCCAAAAATGTCTTGCCGGACATTCTGAGTGGTAGCTTTCCGGTAGAAATTAGACTTTGAAGATACGCTATTGGAAGCCGCCGACGGCCGCCATTTTTTTTCCTAGCCGGGAACCCCAAGAAAATGAAAACATACAAATAAACTACTTCGAAGACCTTTAAAAGCCAATATATTTTTTCAAAGTAGATTTAAGTTGATTTGTTTAGAGTGAATTGTAATATTAAATGTAATTTGGAAAGTTTTTGGAGGATTTTGCACAGAATTTAGACTCAAAATTTAGCTGTAACGAAAGCTCTGTGGAGAGTTACATTTAAAGTGTTATTTGTAGAGGTCATTACAAATTACATCAGAAATTATATTTGTTTATCCGTATTTATCTGTATCTTATAAATATTCTTTATGATTTCCCTTGCCCTTAACTCCTCAATATATACACTCCGTCCTGAGTTTAGTCTTCAGAACTTGACTTAGTGTTTTAAAATTTTAATATTTTAGCGACACAACTTGTAATATCTAAGCAACTATCATTTTCATTTAAAAGGTGCTGTAACTAAAAACTGGCTTGCACGCATGATTAGAAAAAGGTTAATTCATTGATTTATAGTTTATAATAATATTGCATGATATATGGGTAATAACTGCGTAAACATTATTTTACATCAGCGGTGAAATTTGGCTGCAGCTAGAACAAAACATGGTAATGCATTTCGGGATACTGCACTTATGAAAGAATTCCAGAACCAATGCGCCTTTCCACAAAGTACTCGGGAATGTCCTTTTTCATTACACCTGGTCACTAATTAGGTGACGAGGCATTTGGCCATTCCATCATCGACTCCTAGAGAGTCTCAGTCATGTTGCTTTTCTACCTTGACGCGATGGAGCAAGCTATTCTCAAGCGACAACTACAACGTCCCGTCTCGCTATCCATTCTTACTTTTCCCTCCAGGATCGAGGATAGTCGCTCTTTTGATGTTAATATGGAGCTTTCACTTAGCCAGCGACCGTTCCAAGAGGTGACATCGGGTAGCTCGGTACCATCATCTGGTCCTAATGGTGAAGGTCGAGCGCCGGAATTTATTGACTATCCACATCCCCCACTCAAGAGTCACAGATCATATAAGACTTAAGAACGAGGCGCTCAGTCCTAGTGCCCGTATAGCCGCAGCTGATCTAGTTGCCAGAAGCCGGCCCTCTCCAATTCAACGCCAGGACCTCAAAGGAAATACTCCTAGGCTTGTAGCATGATTGGGCCCACTCTCGTAGGCTGGTTGATCGTACTAGGGAGTCATAGTTACTCCCCCGTTTACCCGCGCTTGGTTGAATAAAAAAGCTAACGCCTCCGTTTAAGCCGGGGGGTGTTCAGGTGATTCTCCGCTGTTTCCAAGGTTCTCTTCCGTCATCCCTCTTCGTGTCTTGCTTCGGGAAAAGGATCAAATTGACCCGGCCCCGCTGAATGTGCATTCTACTACCATGAGTGCCACGGGTGGATTGTTGGGTTGATTACATTCGTTTGGGATAAGCACGCGATTTAAAGTTTGCTCATTGATTACTTTCAGCCCAAATTCTGTCTCGACCTCCTTAAACAGGTTATAACTGATCCCATGGCCGCACTTTTTTATCAGTCTAACCTCTGGAAACTGCGGGCAAAAGTTTATTTCTGGGTCAGACCTGCTCTTGTCCCTTTCCGCATAGGAATGTTGCAAAAGGCCTTCAAAGGTACCTAGTAATTTCGGGAGTCAGCCACTTGTAGCAGAGATTCTTCTCCTCGGATGGCCATGGCAGCTCAATGGAACGAGTTTTTTATTTTCTTATTAAGAAGTTTCGCTAGATTTAAAACAGATTTGTCTCATCAGTTCAAAAACATTTGGTTGGCCGCGTTTTTTTTTTTTTGACGTTTAAACTCAAAGTTATCTACAAGGTGGATGGATATACAACGATATTATTTCGCTGATAATTAAAAAATACCAATTCTGTTAGGGCCTGTTTACAAGGAGGGAGGGTAACCCAAACAGCAAGAGGGTTAAACTAGTGCTCGCACATTTCTACTTATTATTTTTACGCGACGTGTTTACATGGCATCCAGATAGGGTTGCCCTAGCAAGAGGGTTACCCTAAATGTACCTGCCTTGTAAACGCTCTGCTAAGGGATAACTCATGACCAGTAACTAATGAAAATTTGAATGAGTTAACCAAGTTTTCTTGCTAGATTTTAAACATCTGAACAATATTATGTATTTTCTTTATGCGATGATAATACCTGACCTTTTTTCCGTATAACGTGTTTAAAATGGAGAATTCAAGATTTCGTCCAAATCTTGGACGTTACAAGGCATGTTAGTTTAGTCTTCACATGACGAAACACATCAGTTAAGCCGGTTAACTGGTTTGACTTGCGTCTACTTCCTTGGAAATTTTGCTTTTAACCAGGGTACCTTGAACCCGGCCTCTTGCTAGGGTAACCCTAGGACCAGGCCTTTCTCAACAAGTTTTTGTATTGGAATTTTCTTAAATCCGTGCCCATTCTCCGCCTCTGCCTCGTCTCTGCCAGTACATTTACAGTTCCTTATTTGTTTAATTATAAATTCTAATACCCTGAGCCGTTTGATATTAAGGTGTCACTGAAAGAATACACAGCGTCAGTAAACCTTCTCTGTCCCTTAATTGTTTCCGGAAGTTTCGGTCCAGCTCTCGGTAGCCTGCGTAGCATGGCGGTTTTGGTTGGGCGCGCTAAGTAATAAAGGCGGGCGAGGGCAGAGAAACCGCGAGGAGATTGGGTCGGAAGCAACTTGAAAAACCGCCTGCACGGACGGGGGGCTTTTTTGAGTCGGTCCGTACGCCAGCGTACGGATCGTTCCGATTGGTTCGGAATGTTCGCCTGTCAATCAAATATTTTGGTTATCTCCCATGGGAGAGTTTCGAGGGACTGAACAAATCATCTCCGCAAAACAAAATCAAAATATCAAAGCGTTGACCGGAGCGTCGTCGATCTTGAATATTTGACGGGAAAACAGGGCAATTGTATTGAAGCCTAAACAGGAAATGGCCATTTACAGTCTTCTTCAAAGGAGAGATGTCATGAAAATTTTGTCAACAAGATTTGGCAAGAGCATGATCTTTACTGTCTTTGCTATGGCCAAAGAAGAAATATCCTCATCGAAAACCTGTATGATCACAATTTCCCCTCTAAAAAGTACTATCGACGACCAGATATCTGAAATGTTGTCGCTGAGCTGTAAAGCAATGGACCTTATGACAGAAACAGTAAATTTCAGTGATTCGAGAAAGTTCACCTCAATTTTCTCTATTACTCGGTGTTACAGAATAACGCACTCCAGCGCAATACATCGCACGGTGTCCGCGATTGTGGTCGATGAATGGCATACAGAAGAAGAAAGACGCACAGCGTAATTCTCCATACTTTTTTGCTTGGTGTAGCTTAAGTTTAAGCTACAACTCAAATCTGAAGATCGCGCTATACGTAAAAATACAACATCCTGCAAACAACACTTAAAAAGCCGGGTCCAGCGTCAAAACATTCACGGACAAAGCAGTGACAAAGAAACTACAAACCAAGGCTCCTTGGTTTGTAGTTGTCCAGATCCAGGCATTTTAGTCGGAAAAGACCAAAGAAACTAAAATATTTATTTAACCGTAATAAAAAGCTTTAGGCTTTAAGAGTGGTCAAAGAAATTAGTACTTTACAACTGCATCTGAGATCAACAAATTCTAATTAGCGAAAATAACATTAACCACAGGAAATAATTACTCAATACGGATTAAACATACCAACTTCATGACCTCTAAATAAATGTAAGACTTAGCGCAGCAAAAACAAGATCTACTCAGTCAAGTTTAGAACGCAGTGTAGTCACCTATACGCGAGATATCCACAAAGAAAAAAACCTGTGTTTGTTCAAGCAAACTCCAATTCCGGCCAAGGTCACGTTTTACACTATATTACGAGCCTTTGTGTCGTGTTTAGGCTGTCAACACTTTAATTCTTATTGGCTGGGAAAACTGAAACCAAACAAGTAGTCAACAGGATGTCAAAATGAGTTGAAGGGGGCGGCAGTTGAAAAGGCCACGAATCCGGGCAGGCGGTTTTTATTTTTCTCGCGGCTTCGCCGCTCGTTCTCGCGCGCTTCGCGCGCGAATTTCGCGGCTACGCCGCTCCTGCGCCCGGCTCGACAAAACCGCCATGCTACGCAGGCTAAGCTCTCGGTGGTTGCATCACTACTATGCGCAAAATGCGTTATTGAAAGAACGATATCTTGCTTCACTGCCTATCAAATCCTTAGCACAGATGCGAGAAATCTCAGCAGCAATAGAAATCATGTTAGTGTTCACTTTCAGGTGCAACGAAGCGCTTTTTGTTGCCCTTCATCTGCTCTAAATGCTTCGACGCTACGCAACTTCTTCTGTGTTCTAGCTTGGTACCACACAGGTGACTGAGGGAAATCCTGTTCTCCTGTTGATAGATCTAGAATTTGACGGTGTTGCTTGATCAGCCCAACACGATAGAACCTCGCCCACGACTCTGCGTCTTTACATTGCATCAGACGCCCATCGCTCTCGCTACAGATCACACAACATTCTCGCTACAGACCACACAAATTTCCTAGCTCAGTTCTTATGGAAGAATAAGACTGATCACAAAGATAACTCATGCATATGCACAACAAAATAGACTGCACTTTCTATGGGATGATCCAGATCAGGATCGGTGATCCCAGATCACTCGGACCATGGTAGATCAAGTGGACCGATAAATCCTTGTCGAGAGTGGATTAATCAGTTCGAATGGTCTAACATGATCCGAGTGATCTGGGATCACTAATCCTGATTCGAATCATCTCAAAAGAACGCACCCTATTTAGCTGTAAGTACAAGTTTGGTTACCAAGCAAGTATTGGCAAGAGCAATATCTGCATTAGTTTCTTTATCATGACTCGTCGTATCTGCGAAAATGTATTGTACCAACATTATTAATTAAATATATCTACCTAATTTCCGTGCATTAACATCAAATTAGATGTTTACATTACCGTAGTTAGTATCGTGCAATCAGGCTTTTTAAGTTGTACTTTGTATTAGGATATAATCTTTGGCAAATGATGTAAAGCGTTCACGATTACTGTTGCTGCATTAAAAAATATATCTACAATTAATGATTTACTTTAATGGCCGGCGTTTATTTTCTTTACTCGGATCCATAGCATATCTGGATATATTTTCGTTTAACACTCAACTTATATTCTACAGTATAAGGTCTATAAGTAGTCGCGTGAGTTTAACGCATTCTGCAATATTTCTATTTTTGCAGCTTGTCTTATGATGCTCTGCAATGACATCTTTTCTAGTTAATTTTGAAAGAAGAATTTAAAAACTTTGAAAACCTGCTTCATAACGGCAATTCTTACACAGTCAATGTGATCGTTGCGTGACTTCCGTTTTGTTGAATGCTGTACGTATACGTGGAGCGAAATCAAATTAATACACGACGGCTTGTTGTTATTGCTTTACTAAACTCATTACAAATAAGCACCCACACTAGAAATTTCGAGCAATGCAAAAACATACGTGTTTGTAGTCAAATTCTTCATCATTATATGAGCTCTATTTTCGGATTCACATTTCATCACTAAAAAGTTTCGACTAAACGCGGAATTTGAATTTGACAATGACGCTTAGACTGACAGCCGAAGTTGAGACAGGATTGATACCTGAAATCTTTTCGATAAAAATCAAAGAAAAAATATCGAATGTATCAGAAGATAGTATAAGACACACATTTAGGATTTACTAAGGATAAAACAACTTTCAAACAACTTTGCATGTGTTTTGGTTCATGTTATTAAGAGTCGGCCTTCGTATCGAGAGCCGGATTTGGTAAAATGGCGTCATTCGGTAGCTTCCAGTGACGTCTCTTCAAAGTCGAATTTCTACAGGAAAGCTACCACTCTGAATGTCCGGCAAGACATTTTTTGAAAGCTTAAAAGATAAACTTTCATGTTGGACAGGTTTCGCTTATTCTCCTGAGATGAGTATTAGACCCAAATTTTCGGGTCCTAGGTGATGGACTATAAGGAAAAGAGGTGAGTGTTGTTGTTGTTGTTGTTGTTGTCATCTCCGCGAGCTGTGCGGACTATGGCGTGAGCTCATTCTTTACAAACTTGTTTTCTCTCAATAATAATTTTTCGGTAAATTAATAGTTTTCCGGCACCTAAATATGGATTTTACAATCATTTTAGAGTAGACTTTCTCTCAGTTTCAGGATAAAAACATAAGCTTAAAGTCACGTAAACATTGACGCGTACTGCTTTGAGCGCGTCCTACAATAATAAAATTTTAAATTAACTGCTGCATTGATCGCTTTGATAATGTTATAAATTAATTAGTTCATGCTGCAGCTGTGCGTACGTCGAGATATTGAGCACTTGGGAAGTTTGGAGAGCACTCAAAAGGCTAGAGTTGCGCTCGGCTGCGCCTCGTGCAACTCTTACGCCTCTTTCTTGCTCTCCAAACTTTCCGCGTGCTCAATATCTCGACATACGCACGCTGACGCATGAACTAATTGTTAAATATTTCTATGTATCTCTTGGTATCCGCAATGACGTCATCAATATAGCTTGGGCCGCTGTTTTTGCAGCCTTTTTGGCGATCGTAAAATGCTTTTGCGATGAATTTCGCCGGCAGAAGTTTTTTACAGAGAAAATTGAAGCAATTTGGACCGACGGCTATGCGTGTCGGAACTCGGAAGTGCATTTCAGTTTGGCCTTTTACTGTCAAAACCAGGAAAACCTTGCTTCCACTCGGAAATGGAGCTTGAAATTCTTGTGATAATGAGGCAAACCAAGAATTAACTTAGCACTTTCCCTACCGATGGATCAAAGACCGTTTTCAGCTTCCTACCCAATGAACCCACCTTGTTTGTTTGATTTCTATATATATATATATATATATATATATATATATATTTTTTTTTTAAATCCGGCGGCCAAAATAATGCTTAATATGCTTTACCGTATGCATTTAAGAATAAAACTGGAAAAAAACATAAAAAGAAGATGAAGAAAAGAAAGAAAGAAGTACCCGCAGCGAATATCCTGTCTTAAAGACCCCTCACCCTGGTCCAGTTCCAAACCCCGCCCAACATGGCTTAACTTGAGTGGCGCTATTTAAAACCGAGTTTTGCAAGGGTATGCGAGACACGTATTTCTAGTTAAGAACGGATGCCCCGTAATTAGTGGAAATCTTTGTTGTTGTAATCTATAGCGGACTAACAGCACTGAACTTGAGACCTCACCGATGTTAAAGCATCTTTCTTCTCTCTTCAGTTTGAAACGAAGCCGTCATAGCAACATGGAAGAACACAAATTCACAACGTTTTTTGAGCCGTTCAGAATCAAATCCGTGGAGAAACTCAAACAAACAACACGAGATGAACGAATCAAGCATTTGAAACAAGCCAATTACAACTTGTATCTCTTGGACTCAGAAAACATTTTGATCGATCTGCTAACAGACTCGGGGACTGGGGCGATGAGTTCTGAACAGTGGGCTGCAGTTATGATTGGAGATGAGTCGTATGCCGGCTCTCCGAGTTACCGGAAATTTGAAGCAGTTGTCAAGGAGATCTTTGGATACCGTCATGTGATCCCTACGCACCAAGGGCGCGCGGCAGAGCGCATCCTTTTCACTTGCGCAGTGAAAGAAGGCGACGTAGTTCCAAACAACGCGCATTTTGCAACTACGATGGCGAACATAGAAGCTCAAGGTGGAAAAGCGATTAATTTTTTAACCCCTGAAGCTATGGAGCCCAGTACAGATGTGCCATTTAAAGGAAATATGAACGTTGAAAAGTTAGAGCAGACGATCTCAAAATTTCGAGCTAAAATTCCACTTGTCATGATAACCATAACAAATAATATGGTGGGAGGTGAGCCAGTCAGCATGGAGAATATAAAGGCGGTGTCTAAAATTTGTCGCGCACACGGTATTCCGTTGTTTTTTGATGCCTGCCGCTTCGCTGAAAATGCTTGGTTCATAAAGATCAAAGAGGAAGGTTATGCGAACCGCACACCGAAAGAAATCGCGCGAGAGATTTTCTCTTACGGGGATGGCTGCACGATGTCGGCGAAGAAGGATGGCCTGGCCAACATCGGTGGATTCTTGGCAGTCAATGACTCAGAGCTCGCTGCGAAGTGCCGCAAGGAGCTGTTAATAACCGAGGGATTCACCACTTATGGGGGCTTGGCAGGACGCGATTTGGAAGCGATTGCAGTAGGTTTGAATGAAGTGGTTGAAGAAGATTACTTGCGCTACCAAGTTGGTTTCGTTAAGTTCCTGGCCGATTTACTTGTCCAGAATCACGTGCCCATTGTTACCCCACCCGGAGGTCACGCTGTATACATTGACGCAGGCGCAATGCTTCCGCACATTCCCCGCGAGCAATTTCCCGCGTGGGCTCTTGGCTGCGCGCTTTACGTGGAAGGAGGGATCCGCGGGGCGGAAGTTGGTGCGGTGATGTTGGGGGGTCTTGAAAAGCACGACGACGGCGTGGATTCATCGGTGGAAGCGGAAAGTCCCGAAGATGACAATGATGATAATGATGATGTCTTTGAAGACGAACCTGAACATGAGGAGCTATTTAGGCTGGCTATTCCCCGCCGTACATACACTGAATCACATATGAGGTAAGCTGTTCTTAATGTGGCCCTCAATTTTTCGGTTTAGGTAGCTCTTATAATGGTTTAAGATCAAAATTCTCGTACCTCGGTGGCTCTCGATTACGACCTTCTAACCGTTTCGAAAGAAACTTACCATCACTTTTATGATATTTGCTCATGCCTCGAGCATGGATAAATAGCACGTAGTGCAAATACTGCATTAGCACGTCTCGTGGGCTCGATTGCCACCCGCTGTTCGGGGAATGAGTGCGCACTTTCCTTGATTTCCCCAGAAAAGGAAGAGGGACAAAGACACACCATTTGAAGGGTCTGAAATGAGTTTTGAAGGAAGTGCAGGCACGGGTTAGGCATTCCTTTATGCATGCCGAGAGAGAGGCGGAAATCGAACCTACACGACTTGGATTTTATGACAATTTTACAAAGTAATTTAATGACAGGCAATTCTATAAGTAACGAAACTGGAATTTTAAAGTGATTTACCTCCAATCTGAAATAGAGCTAACTAAAAGACCTTTCCTGTGCTGGAAACAAATCAAGCAAAATGCGTTTGACAAAACAGCGAAATAAAAAACAAAATAAAATACCACGTCGGTTGTCGGTTAATTTCTTTCCTGTCGGTAGTCGGTATTTTTTTTATAGTTTTGTTGGTAGTCAGTTAATTTTTTTCTCGTTTTGTTGGTAGTTATTTTTATTTTTCGCCGTTTGTAGCCAGTCGGTTAACCCCATTCAGACCCTCTTATGGGTGTCGTAACATGTTTGTCGTATGATAATCTTTTTCACGTCCTGTATTTCCATAGGCGCCTGACCATCTAATTTCGACTACAATTGCAAGTACGAGAACTTATAGTCTAAAAGTATCTACTTCCTACAGTAATGGCCAATTTAATATTTTCGTTCCGTTCCGCAGGCGTGGTCGCCTAAGTCCCCTAATCACTTAAGCTACCAACAGCCGTTTACAAATTTTGTCAGGATGTTTGTCAAATGGCCTTGACACTACCTTTATGCTTCTTACAGGTATGTTTCTGAAGTCTGTGCGCATGTGTACAAGAACCGCGCAAAAGTCTGTGGTTACCAAATCACATGGGAACCGCCCATGTTACGTCATTTTACCGCCCACCTGGTGCCCATTCCTTCTCCGATTAAATCGCAAGATGATTCCACGCGAGTTCGCCATCTGTCAGCTAAGAAGGTGTCCAGCGGTCACGTTTTAAGGCGAAGAAGGAACTCCTCGTTGCAGTTTAGTTAATGTTAAGTGAAGTCAATTTTAACAGAGTCGCAGATGACTTTTTATATCCATTACTATTACATTTTTAAGTGTGCAAGCATCGTTAACGTTTTGAAATTCTCTTACTCTGCGGGGAGTTTTTGCGCCAAGAATATGCGCATTTAAGCCGGTTTTGAATTTGACTATTTGACTTATTCATTTCATATTTTCATTTCAAGGTATTTCTTTAAAAAAAGTTGTTTCTTGTTCGAATTTTTTCAACTAATTCGCCCTTTACTATGCGTCAATGAGTCAACGGATATAAACTCTTAAAATATTTGCTTTGTTCTCCTTGTACACCAGAATTTAGTTTTTGGTTTCTTTTGGGTATGTAGCGTTAACTACACGAAGGTCGCAAGTACAGACAGTAATCCAGAGGTGTCCCTTTAATAGAGAAATGACTCTCTGCCTTTAGGAAAAGTCCTACAGAAGTTGTTGTGGAGTTCTTCGCCTTACAAGACCGTCTTTCTTTCGAGATACTTGTTCTTTCATGTTTTCTGTAGAGGACTTAAGACAAAAGAACCAAAGGTTCTCTAACCGCGGGATACGCTGACGATCAGTGCATTGAGTGCCCTGAAAATAGCTACCCGCGGGCATGACGACGCACCAATCAAGAAGGCATAGGAAAAGCCTTTGATCCCTTCAAAGGAAATAAAGTTTCATCTCCAAGACCGCTTTTATTTGAACATATCCATAGCGTGGTTACTCAATGAAAGTTGAAAAATGCAGCACAGTACATGCATTTACGCTCTGTTTTCCCTTGTTGTACCAAATTGTGCTCCTGGATGAGGAGGAAATCTTTAGGATCGTAAACCATTTCGTACACTTCTCCTCTCAAAGGCAAAATTACAAAAATTCTGTCGTAATATCATCGACTTTGTGATAACGGATCAGTAAATGATTCTGGCAATCTATTCACCTACCCCTCCCCTAATCCAACTTTAACACTTACTTCTCGGTAAGGGCAATTTTTGAGTCAGGGGAGAGGTAGGTGGGCGTAATCTTGTTATATACTTTTAAGGATAGCGAAACCACTGCTGACCTCAACGATCCCAGAGGGGAGTATTCGCAAATTCAGAGTAACTTAGGGTCGTCCTTGAAAATGGTTTAAATTTTGCAAAGCTTTGACCTTTTTCGAACAAGCCAAGCAAACAGTAGACTGAGGAAAATATATGAAAATTCGTAAAAAAATAACACTTTTTCTACTCACGAAAACGGAGAAAGAAAAACCACAATTTCGAAGGAGCACGCCAAAGACCGTTCTCAACATTTGCCTAAGCTACAAACCCCAGTTAAAAGGAAAGTTTCGCTGTCTTGGCACGGTCTATGTCTCCATGGATTGGAAACGTCCATGGAAACGAATAATTTTGCTCAAAATCTCGTCAAACGAACGAATGACCACCATTTATATATTGGTCCTTTTCCCCGACGCAGTTGCTAGGGGAAATGCTGTATGCATGAGATCAAAGAAAACTTTTAAAAATTCCCTTGAGATGGGCGGGGCGAGGGACTAAGGAGAGGAAATGACAGTGCAACATGAAGGTATCAAATTTTAATGGCTGGTAGCAGAGAGGAACCCGACCAAATAATAAGGATGAAAATGTAAAGAATCTAAAATGAGAGAATATTTGTTAAAAGCAACTGGATAAATTTATTTTTTTAAAAAATATCGATACATTATCGTGACAATACGTTCCTTGCCTTTTTTATTGTTAAAAATAATTAATTTTAATGTTGAAAATAATCAACTTCACATTGTCTAAAAACTGTAGCATGGCTATTATACAAAAATACGTTCGTACCTTTAGCAAGCTCCATGGAAAATTAAAGGGCAATATCCTGACAATTCTCCTACGTTTTAGTGCAAAGGATATTATAAAAATACACTCGCTGGTGTACAAAAAGGCCAGTGAACAGCAACGCAAAGTTCAAAGGTGTGATGAAGGCCACGTCCACACACAGAGCCACGTTAACCGTACGAAAATTTGAACATCTAACCGTTCAGAAATTTGAACACTAAAATGGAGGTCAATTTTTTACCTGTACGGTCGAAAATTTGAACGACGAGGTGTGACCGGCTAAATTTTTGAACGGCAAAGGCGTGGTTACTCAGCTGAGAAACGCCATTTTAGACTTGCTAATGTAGCGCTCCACGCATTGGCAGATGTTAAAATCTCTGACACAATCTAAAATTCAACAGCACGAAAATATCGAACGGTTCCTTGTGAACTAAGTGTCTGGTCAAATTTTTCAACAGGTCGAAAATTCGACCGGTACCATGTGACAGAAGCCTAAACCACAGTCAACTGTGTTTGAACATTTTCTTCCAAATAACACTGTCAGATTTGAAAACGCCTTACTGAAATTTCACTGTACTTGAAAAAACTCGAGGTAATTTGTTTCCATCGCTCAAACACATGTCTTTAAGTGCCAGGGGGTGTTCTATTGTATACAGTGTTAGAGATGTCTTAGTTCTATGTGAACAAGGGCTACATGTTAGTACCAGCTTATCATACTTTTTCATGTTACATGTTGGGGTCCTGTACATTGCAGTGGCTTCGAGTGTACCTGGGGCTGCTGTCTTTCAGACTCTCTCAGACTCCCTCAGAGCTTTGACGGCTTTTTCCTTCACCGTTGCTGTAAAGGGGTAATTTGTTTCTTCCTTGTATTACTTGTATTAACCGGGAAATCTCGTTTAAAAATAAACGGCCACTCAAGTGGCCAAAATATAGCATATTTTTGTGTCGTGAATTGCATTCATTACAGCAAACAGAGCTCAGCCATAGCAATGTACTTGAACCAAATATTATAGAATGAGTGGGAGAACGACCATGAGGCATAAAGGAAATTTACTCTCTTGGGGAGTCGATGATTTTATGCATCCTGGTTAGTCAGGCTTGGGGGAGTTTAATGTTAGATCAAGTGAATAATAGTTAGCATCAAGGACCAGAGTGATCAGAGTGATATACAAGTTGAAGCAAGCTGGGTAACAAGCCTCTTTGTCTTCACACCGGCTGTGAGCAAGGGTTTTTTCCTCTTCCAGTCCCTCCCTAGTTTCTATCGAGTGAAATTTTAATGGGTGGTTTTTGCCCCCACCTTTGCTGTAAAGGGATAATAAATTTCTACCTTTGTATTAACCGAAAATCTTGTTTAAGAATAAACGGGCTTTTTCTCACAACTTTTCCCACTCTTACGAGTTGCACCGCTTGAATCTCCACTTTCACGATACATGTTGTGTATATGGACGACACTCCCGGTGATAGCCAAAGAAGCTCTTTTCCCAAACATTCAGTTTACCTTTCTCGTATAAGCAGTCTATTTAGCGGTTTCGACTGAGATAAAAACTCGCGCAAGATTTTCGACTAGCACAGAATCTTGGTGACACTGCCCCTTAAATATATGGAATCGTTCACTGGATATCTGATCAATACGATTTATCACAACAATACTTCGTACAACAGAGTGTGAGCAAAGCCATCGCACACTGTCTAACAATCTCTTTCAGTTACTATTGCTTAAACTATCTTTTGCAGACCATTTGACTGGCATTAATTGAAAATTATTTAGAATCAATTAAAGGGGAACTCTCGGCCTAAAGGGAAGAGGCTATGCTCCGCCTACCCTTGTAATCCTTTTCCCCGTGCTTTGTCCTACAACTGAATTGCATGTAAAAATATTAACGAAAAGAGATACTCGTGAAGATGCAACACTTAACTTTTCCCTGTAAAAAAATGTTAAATATGACTAGCGCAGTAAATGCTTGATAAGCAACAAGAAACATATTTCAAGTCAAGAATGTACGGACTTTGCACAAATTGGTTTTACACTTCAGGAGCTTTTAGTTCATTGTAACTATCGTTCGGGAGTCCCGTTTAGACTATAAAACATTCATGCGAACCGAGATCAGTAAACTTTTAACTATATACAGTTCCTTAACTAAGATGATTGCAATAACAATGATCAAAATGTTGGTCAACTACTACTGTTCACTCGACCCTAATTCTTTTGGTTTTTAGGGTAAAAAATATCCAATGTGATATATACATTATTTAATTTACCTTTATGTATTATATACATTATGTTATATTGCCAATTTGGGTGTTCGCTTGTTTCGCTTATCATCATGCTCAAGTGTTCGTGGTATCGACTGATGGCTTAAGAAGTTCCCATCCAGCTCTATCATTTCTTGTACTTGGCTACCTGAAATTGAGTTGCGATTCATGACTTGCAGCTCTGAAAGAAAGAAAACAAAAACAGTAATAATGATAATGGTAAAAATAATAATGATGATGATGATGATCTTTCTAATTCGAACACGCCCTCCCTTATTTTAACAACATATTCCTCTTTTCTTGACAATTTAATAACATTTCTGTGCACAAGGGCTTTCAGTCTTAGCATCCTAAATTCCAAAATATAATGATGGACACTTCTTCTTTATATGTATTATACTTAATTGTTTTCTCAGCTCGCAGCGCTCGATTTCAACAAATCACGTGAAAATGAGGTACGGAGAAGAATGATTAACTTCCGGTCAATTTTCTCTGAGTCCTTTTCTCTTACAATACGGAAGAGCTTCGGAAATCATTGTTGTAAATTGCAAGTGTAATACAGTCGTCATTGACTTCGTGTGTTTGTTTTGACCAAAAGATTCAAGCTCCCCCTCTACAATAAACATGTATCATTCGAACCGCATCTTACGCCTGACTTTTAATTTTGTTGGAGCTAAAAGCTACGAAGGAAGGACACGTTTGATAAAACCACATTTTTGTGTTTCACCACCTTCCTCCCGAACCCGGCCAATGCAGCGCCAAAGTTTCTGTAGAAACTAACCTCTTTACCCATATTAAGTTGATACCTCGATAAGCCGGGAATGCATTGTCCATCATTAACTTAAACCCAGTGATGTCACCGTACATTTCAGCAACTAACCTTAACTTTTGAAAATCCAGTGTTACATTATCTCCAACCAGCATAAATGGCGCCCACTGCTCCACATCAGAGAATTTGTTTTCTCTCATCCACTTCATGGCCTGGTGAAGAGATTCACTAGCACTTTCCCCGCGAACAAGGTGCTTGTAGAAACAACTCATGAACTGCTTTGCTGCTTCGTCTTGTATGGCCCACAATGCCACCAACACTGACCGTGCGCCGGATCCTAAAAAGGCTCGAGCAATTCCAACCACTCCCTCTGAACTTATCTGTCCTTGTGCATGCACTGTGGCAACAACTAAGGACCACCAGTTTGGCTCGCAGTCGAACTTTGGAAATTTCACCCATCGTAAGTAAGTAGTCTTTTTCGTTAGGTTTCCTATCAGTGAGGGGTGGAGAGGCAAGGATAATTTCGCCCCTCTCAGCGTCACCGTGACAAGCAAAGTGTATCAAAGACACTGAGTTTATTCTTTGCAGAACAATCTGCTTTGTTGCTTGTTTCCCCAGCAAAGGTTGAGTACCGATAAGTTCTCCAACCATCTTTGCTTCCTCACCTGCAAAAGGCAGTCTCTTTATCCGGTGAAGATTTTCCTTGTAAAGGACCTCACCAACATCAGGGTCTCCCACTATCAGTGCACCAGTCTGGCTGTGATAGTCTGATGGACTGTCCTGAATGAGCTGGAGAGTCGTCAATGAGGGAGCAATGCGGATCCTGAAAGACTGTGATAAACACCTTCCTCTTTCGTCCTTTAAGGCTGCAAATGGAAGTTTGAAAAACGAACGATAAGGAACAATGATGATTTCGGGTTTATCAAACTCGTGGGCTACAGGAGCCATGATCATTTTGTAACCATCAGCAAGAGTTAGGATGGGCTGTTGGTCGTCTGTGTTTTCATCCTCTTCAGAACAAAGGCGGGCCGCAGTGGGACTATTTCCTTGAGATGGCTCGCCCTTTCGCTCCTGCTGAACATTTGAAGGAAACCAGGATCGATCTTCGCACAGCTCTGGAGCTAAGCAACGTACCTTTCTGTAAATGTCGCTACAAAAAAAATCATCCACTCTGCTTTCTGATCCTTTCCCAGCAAAATAGTCAGTGATGTCCACGTGCTTTGCGATTACTTGTTTGTCCGCCTTAACAACAAACAAAGTTATAATGTGTTTAAAGTATGAAATGTAAAGACAAACACAATTGCTTTCTTTCTTCATGATCTTTTCAATACCAACCCATGTCTCTGAACTGACTGAGATTTCGTTTTCTATAGAGTACTGGGCTGACATTAAGTCCTCCAGGGCTCTGGCTCGTCCAATCTCCTCTGTATAAAGACCTTCATGAGGATTCCCAGAACGGCAAAGCATAATACTGATAAATTGGAAGACACTACTGATGCTGTCAAAATACACTATTTGGTCGTCACCGTTCAGAAAACTTCGAAAAAGCTCTCCTTGTTTAATGCAGGCTAAACAATGTAATTTAGCCTCTGGGAGGTTGCCTTCCAAAAGGCAAATTCCTGAAATATACATGTGAACTTTTGCCTCCCCTTTCATATTCCCAGTCTCTCTTCTCAACACTAGCGCTCTTTCAAGATAGTGTTTAGCCTTGACAATGTCCTTACCGGGAACCTCGCGAATAGGAAAAAATGTTCCCAGCAACACATAGCATTCGGCTTCTGTTTCCTTGTCGCCGATTTCTTGAGCGATTGCAAGCGCTTTTTCTTGAAATTCTTTAGCCTTGACATATTCATGATCATTGTCCGACAACAATGTTTTCGCTATGCTTGCGTAGCATGTTGCTTCAAGTTTCCTATCACCGATTTCTTGGGCGATTTCAAGTGCTTTTTCTTTATATTCCTTAGCCTTGACGTATTCTCCGTTTACATGAGAGATGTTTCCAAGGAGGTCATAGCACATAAATTCTGTGCGTGTCTTCTTGCCAATTTTTTGGGCGATTGCAATTGCTTTTTCGCATATTCTTTAGCCGTGAAACGTTCACCGAAGTGAATAAAGATAAGTAGTAGCATAGCACTCGCTTTCATTTTCTTTTCGTCCAGTTTCTGTCGCGATGCTAAGTGCTTTTAAACACAACTCTTTTGCTTCATTAACGTGACGGTCATCCAAGTACTGTTCCGCTAGTGCGAAGCTTACCGCTCCTTCTACTTCTCGCAAGTTATTCTGTCGTGTTAAGTCCAGAAGCTTTCTGCCATAATCGATTGCAAGCCTAGTCTGATTGGTACAAGAGTACCCTAAGAATATATATGTATATGCTTTTAGCTTAGGGATAACGACAAGCTCCTTTTCAGCATTTTTCAGTGACTTGTGGTCAAGAAGAAACAACTGTTCTTTGCTTAACTCGATGGCTTTTAGAACACGATTTGTTTCATAAAGGTACGAAGAAATTTGATCTGCCAAGGATATGGTGGCTCGTAGCAGAACTTCTTCTGTGACGTTCATGACCGAGTCTTCTTAATAACTGCTAAAAAAGAGGGAGAAAACAAACCAGAACTAAGAAAGAAAATTCAAAAATGACAGTAACTTACTTTTTCTTACTTTCAATGCCGCATCCGGTGTTTAAGTAATGTTTAATAAACGAGCAGGTGTGTTTTAGACGTGATAAAGCACGAACTGCGACTTATTAAAATTACTTAAACGGCTTCCAAAACCTCAGTCTGATGTAGATCTTTTCATTCTTGCACTGACATTTAGACTTTAAGTTATTTTGGCCAATAAAATTGGACGTAAAATCTAGCCGTGTCTTTGTCAGATATAAGGACACTCATTAAACATTAATTCCTTTGTATTATCTTAATGAATTATTGATGAATTTCTGAACGTGGCGTCGTAAATAAATCACGTTTTTATTAAACCTTAGTCTTTAAACTCTATTGTTTTACCGTAAAGTCAAAAATGACAGTAACTTACAGCCTTTTCCTATCGCTACTTTCGGAGGATCGCTACTTTCAGGAGGTCGCTACTTTCGGTTAGCTAAAACGTGTATCGTACATGGTCCGTACGAAGTTACAATAACAATATCGCGACAATTGAGAAAACATCCACACTTTTTATTTGGAGAAACTTATTTCATCTTATTGCTTTTTAAATAAATATTCAAAAGAATTGTTTGATTACGGTGTGGGTATTCACAGACGAAAGGAAGCTTTTTTGCCGAAAAAAAGATGTAATTTGCCTTTTGAGTTAAATAAAGGAATGTCAAAGATCGCTATAACCGTTAAAAAATATATCTCGGATCAGTTTGGTAAAGCTTGTTGTAACTATAATTTCCGTTATTTCTAGCAAGAAGGTCGTTATTTTCGGAGGGTCGCTACTTTCAGAGGGGTCGTTACTTTGGGAACTTTACCGTGATAGTCATCAGCTTTTCTATATCTTTTCAAGTTCTCCACAAGAAATTTTGACTCTTTGTAGGTCTTCTAAGACAGTTGAAAGGAAAGTATTGAAAGGCTTTATACCTTATTGTATGTGGTTTAGGTCAAACGCCGGAATGTGAAGCCGGACGTATTACGGAACCTGGTACAATTGTCAGCGGTTTCACCTCGCACGTGAGAAAAGTGACTGAATAAAATACACTTTTTTTCTCGAAGCTGCGAATCTAATCGTACTTCAATCACTCACGAGAGATAGGCAATCAGCCAGCTGACACTCAGATAACTGCGGATAACGTTCGGGAAGACCAGGCTATTTTTCCTGCGAATAACGCGCCTCCGCCTGCAGTGCCCGTACAAGGTAATGCTGTCCTTCAGCCGCAAGAAGTGGCCCAAGCCTAAGAAATTACCTTGGAGTTTTGTTTGTTTCTTCCTTATGCCACGTGTTTTCCTTGTACCTTGTTGTTTTAGCATTTTACATTTGCCCTGTTCCCTCCTTTTATTCCCCTTACGTTTGTCCAGCTGGCTTTTGTTACTCCGCTACCGTTTTTGCCTGTTTGCATTTTTAAATTTTCATCCTTTTTGGGTTTTATACTAGCCTGTTTTTAAACATGTTTCTTTTCGTATGTATTCTCTCGTCTTCGTGTTATTCCTTCGCGCTCTTATTATGTCTACTTCAGGGCCCGCGCAGGGGGAGGGGCTGGGGGCCAGCCCCCCCAACCTTTTGAAAAATAAATAAATAAAATCAAGAACAGTGGAACCTGGATATAACAAAGGGCCAAGGGACTGGCAAAATATGTTGGTTATAACAAGGCTCGTTACATGTAACTTATATCGAGGCTCTTTTTCATATTGCCCTATATCTTACTATTACTGGAGTCAAAAAAACTAGTTCGTTAGACCGAGGACTTCATTATAGAGGTTCCACTGTAATATACATTTTCATACAAAACGGCACTTAGTACTAGACTTCTGCGTTTTCAAACCAACAAGGCTATGTAGCATTTGCAACAATGCGGAATAGTCTTTTTTGATCAACGTTCTCGATTAAATCTAAAGACTACTCCACGAACTACGGTTTCTTAAAACGAATTATATCGGCTGATGATGGTCTCTGACACATTTCAATGACATACTAGACAAAATGAAAGGGTTACAGGAACCTACTTAAGCAATAGACCACACTTTCTATGGGTTTACCGGCGTGATAACCCACGCGGGATGTTGGGAGAACACGAGAAAAGCTTGTAGATCACGAGCCGAAGGCGAGTGATTTACAAGCTTTTCGAGTGTTCTCCCAACATCCCAAGTGGGTTATCACGCCGGTAAACCCATAGAAAGTGTGGTCTATTGCTTTTATAAGATAACTTTTAATAAAATGGAGTCTTTTAGGTAAAAAATATGATTTTAGTACCGTGATCAAGTCATGTCTTCTCTCTAAAGTCATCATAAGCCAATCACGACTCACGATTTAAAACGCTAAACTTTCTCAAAACTCAGTTCAGTCAAACAACAAACAGCAGCACTTCAAAACACGAGTTTTTGCACTCATTACATGATAACTTATGAAAGCTGTTTTACAGGAAAAGTCAACACATATTCATGCGAACGTACAATGAAAGAATACGTTCATGGTTTGTTTACTACAGAAGTAGAAATTGACTGAACATCAGACTGTACGCAGCTGTATTTTGTTGAGTCGATCCGTAAGAATTTCGTGCTTACAGAGGAAACTGGCAGCTATTGTAATGGAGGACTTCACTTTTTACAAGCCGCAGTGGTTTAAGATCTGTTTCCTGGACTTTATTATGATCAAGAAATGCTGCGGTAACGACGTGGCTGCATTTGCGAAGTTGTCGCATGTAACTTTATATGCACGTACAGCGACCGATGGAAATATGTCAGTGGTGGAGAAAGGTTTCTTTGCCGTAGCCACATATTGGCGTTAATATTTGTCGATTTGTGAAGTCAGGTGGTGTGAGGTAGGTCATGGCATCGATATCATCGAATAATTTGTGCAAATGTTGGAAAAAACTAGCCCGAAACTCTGACATCTTTCATCATCGTTGGCAGCTTGTTTACAACCTCCAGCGGCCGATTTTGTACCATATCTTGATCAGAGATCTCTTTTTGAAACAATTTCTTTGATTAAGGAATTTAATTTTGAAATAAAATAAATCGAGAATGCTAAAACTATCCGTTTTGTTGCTGGTTGGCACGTGGTTAAGTTTTCCTAGAGACTTTCTACACCAGAAATTCACACAGTTGTTGTCTTTCTCTGCGATTTGGCATCGTCGTGAAATGTAAACTGCTTTCCAGCTTTGTACTTTATAACTTCTGAAGCTATGGCAGTAGCGAATTGTAATGCTCAGTAATAAAATATGGAAACCAACTATTTTAATATTAAGAAGGACTGGGTAAGTAACTTGTTATGTTTTTTTTTAGCCTTTCTAAAATCGTTGTTTGCAGATCAATAGCCGGTTTTGTTTATGGCTCTTGGTCCGGATGCCCTTTTCTATGGGTTTACCGGTATAATAAACCATAGGTTTTTGACCAATCAGATCACGCGTACTATCTCAGTTATTTTATAAAGTGTAATATCATGACTTGCAAACTTCTAGTGGTGGATCCAGCATATGCTATCAGGCTCAGCAGTAGAAAGGTACTTTTCAGCGGCTTGAAATTTATAAACATGACTCCGCTCAACTATTACTTAAGAGAGAACAGCCAGATTTGCCCCTCCACCCCCATCCCCCACTTCAAAAGAGGAGGTCACCGGCCACCGCACTTTAAAAACTGCTCCGCGGGCCCTGTACTTAAGCTTTTGGCTCGTGACTTTTGCAATATCTTTTATCATTTGCCTTGCTACATTTACCGCCTCTTTCGTAGGTTTTCCAAAATCTTAATTTTCTGCATATTTTGAGGGCATTTTTAATTTTTTTAGTTTATTTCTCTACTTATGTTATCGCCTTGCTTTTAGCGTTTTGCCTCTGTTAATTTCTGACGTTGTTACCCTGCTACCGACGTTTTGCCTTTCTCACAGACTTTGCGGGCTTTGTTGATCTTTTTGTTTATTTTCATATTCTTTGTAATTGCCCTGCTGAGAACGTATTGCCTTTTCTAAGCTTTGCAGGCATGAATTTTATTTCATCTAGTCATATCTTTTTATTTCGCCGTGCTAAGAACGTATTGCCTATTATAGGCTTTGCGGGCATTTATGAGCTTGAATTTCCTACGTTGCTGCCTTGCTGAGAACGTATTGCCTTCTCCTAGGCCTTTCAGGGCTTCAACAGTTTGAATTTCCTATGTTATTGCCTTGCTGAGAACGTGTTGCTTTTTTCTAGGTTTTGCAGGCGTTTGTGCTTTTCGGTGCATTTTCTTTTTTATGCAGTCGCTTCTTTATTTTGTCCTGCTGAGATTCCTGAGAACGTATTGCCTTTTGTAGGCTTTGCGGGTATTTATAAGTTTGATTTTCCTATGTCTTTGCCTTGCCGAGAACGTATTGTCTTTCTTAGCCTTTGCAGGCATATAAAAGATTGAACTTCCTATGTTATTGCCTTCATTGAACGTATTTCCTTTTCTAGGCTTTACAGGCCTTTATGCTTTTCGGTGCATTTTCTTTTCATTGGTAGTCGCGTCTGTATTTTGCTCTACTCAGAACGTATTGCCTTTATAGGCTTCGCGGGCATGTGTGTACTTTGTGTATTTTAGCGAAGCTCCACGCGCGCACGAAGCGCCCACAAGCGAAGCCCCATACCTAAGAAAATTTGAATAGATAATAGCATGATTTGTAGTGATATTTGCATAAATACCACGAGTGATATTTCGAAATGTTATACGTAATTTCATGAGCCGTTAGGCGAGTGAAATTTGAGGCAACTTTGAAATATCACAATTGGTGTTTATACCAAATATCACTTGCAAATCATGCTATTATTTGTTTCTAGTTTATACACACTCAGTGATCTTGGTGATTCAAGCAATCTGATTGGTTCGCTATCTCGGACTATGACGTTATATTCACCGCGCTGGGCGGTGAATTTAAAGCAAAACAAAATCGCTGTCGTGAACTGGGTGTTTTGCCAAGTTTCAGAGTAAGAACTTTTTTGAGATAAAAGAATGTCCCAGAGTTGATGATTTTGAAGGTAAGAAAAGATTCATGGTTTTTAAACAGCGTGATTTCATTGCGAAGTGATTTACTGTAGTTGACTTTCATACGCTCGAAGCAATGTTTTTATTGACCACTCAGAGGAAAACGCGGCCGCTATTGTCACTGTTTTGTGAACTTGGGATAGCTTTGGGATTTCCTCGCACGATCAACTTTGCCTGAAAATAGACGTTAATTTATGGAGATAAAAAGGAAAGCAAATATTTTCGAAAACTGTACGTGCCAGCGAGTTAACATGGCAAGGAACACTGCACTGCAGATAAACATCGCTCACCTCGATCGTAGCCGCTGTTGACAGCATTTGCAAGAAGCGACAAAAAAAAACTGTCTCATTCACGGTGAGTTGACAGAAGAAAATAAAGCTCTGTGTTTCTTCTCAGAAAGGGGAGTTATTTAAACTTTCAACGTTTTCTTTTCAATCATTGATGCTAAAACTTACAAAAAAAAATTAAAACTATGATTTGCCATGTTTGAAAATACTGTAAAGATCCTACTGTTGTTCATCTCCTGTTTACGGTTACATGTTCACGCATGAATTCACTTGTCGTTTTTTTCATAATTTCCTTTCTGATTCCGTTGAGATCACTTCGTGTGTATATACTAACCTCAGGCTCAGATAATATTGTTGAATAATCCCCTCGACTTCGTCTTGGGGATTATTCAGCAATATTAACTTCGCCTTGGGCGAATAATTGTTAAATATTACAACCCACAAAAGGTTTGTAATTTTCACATGTAGGTATTTCAAATTAAGTTGAAATATCACTGCTCTAAGCCAATCAAATCGCACAAATTTCTCATGTAGTAATATAAAATTGGTAATCCATCCATCCGAGAAATTTTGGTAATCACGTGACTGTACGCCCGTCCGACCGATCGTCCGTCCCCACCACAGGAATACCAATGTAAAAAAACTCAATTAACAGGTATGACACTGCAGGTAACTCGAGGGATTTTTGGTGGTGAATCGCATTGCCACCCGGACTTTTAGAGAGCAAAACAACAACAAAGTCGAGTCTTGTTCAATGTTATTTTTCATGTCTACACTCTCGAGTGATTAAAAACAAAGGAGAACAATTTCGTTAGAAAAAAAAACATGAAAATTTCATAGCGGCGGTGAGAAAATGGGAAATGCTAGCGGCCAGCAAAGAGCGGCCAGCAAGATAAAAATGAGCGGCAGAAAAAAATGAAAGCGAACAGGAACACAAGCAAAAAAATTTTTGGTGAGCACATACGACAATTCCTCCATTAAAAATAATGTGTAACTAGGAAGTTTCACGTTACTTAGTCGTGCAAAACGGCATTGTAGAGATTGCAAAAAAACGGCAAAGAAATGTATAAAAAAGTGTGCTGCACGTGCAAATTTGTTTCTTTATTGCTAATTAGATCTATTGATTCTGTTGCCGTTCTCATTGCCGTCGCCGTTCAGTATTACACGATTTTATTTTTTTGTTTATAAGTATTAAGTTAGCGAGAGCTTTGCTTTTAGTCCTGGCTAAATCTATATATTATTCATCGTCAAATATATTATTTCAGGTTTTCTTTCACTATGTCTTGCATTTCTTACTCAAAATGTATCGCCTATTTTCAGTCTTCTGGACGGTAAATATATTGGACGGTTTAGTGTGTAGTATCGTGGGACATTTTTACTAGTCACGCTGCATTTTGGAGAACCCGTGGGGCGAGTCAAAATACAAGAGACACACAGATTCAAACCACACAGATTCCCCTCGAACTAATAAAGCATTTTGCTACGAGACTAGGGCTAGGAGACCCTTTAAATGCTATTAATTTATCATGGTGACCTGTACCCGCCGCCGTTTTCATGGAGCTTCAAGGTTCTATCTTTCAAAAAATTGCTTGGAAAACAGATATGGGATGACAAGTAATTGTGAGGCTTAAAACTGAGCAGAGAAAATTGGGATGACGAAGCTCTCCCACATATTCAAGGAGTTTCAAAGAGCTTCGCTTAAACAAAGGACTGAAAACTCATCTTCTCCATATGATACTAACAAAATGAGAGCGTCTAAAGTCTACCATGTCAAGTTTTCTCACATTTTAAAAGAACTAGAGGCGAAGACTGTTCAGTTTCTCGGTGGGGATTTTTAGATTTAATGGACGTTGTTTGACTTGTCTGTTTCACGGATTGTCGCTACAACATTTCAGGTCTGTTTTCATCTTCTCTGTTGTATCTTGAGCTTATAACGTTTGTACGTTCTGTCTATTTTTAATCTTGAACTTAGACATTTCATTTTTGTTCTGGCGACTTTACTCTGGAGACTTGGTTTTATTTAAGCTTACAGTTTGGCTCCTATTCCGTTATTTTCTTCAGAAAACGAAACGTTTGTAGATTATTCAACTGCCGGTCAAACTGTTCTTATGGTGTACAAATAACATGAGATATTTCATCTGCACTCTTCTTTTAGCGTTATTTGTACTCTACTGAGTGAAGTTGAATAATAAATTCTGTTAGTGTCAGGGGCGGATCTAGGGGGAGGGTGCAGGGGGTGCGCACCCCCCCCCCCCCCCGAGATGACCTGCCGTTTTCTAATACAACTGGTATTCTGCAAAAAAAAAAAAAAACGATGTGGTTTATTGGTGTTGAAGTAGAGCAAGAGACGAGAGCACCCCCTCCTAAAAAAAATCCTGGATCCGCCCCTGAGTGTGTACAAATGTCTTGCTGAGAACGTATTGCCTTTTCTAGGCTTTGCACGAATTTACGTATTTCGGTGCATTTTATTTCATGTAGCTGGATATTTTTTTTGCCCTGCTGAGGACGTGTTGCCTTTATAGGCTTCAGGGGCACCCAACGACTGTTTTCTGTAAATGGCTGTTCGGAGAAGCAAGTGTTGCCTAGAATTTTCTATTACCTGAGGACGACTAAACATTTCTAGATGATGGATCCATTCATGTGCAATTTTCGAAGCTTATGTCATAAATTCCCTACGATTTTCTGAAGTTTCATTTTTCACATTTTGCTCTCCAGGTTATGTTTTTTTTCGTACAGAAAAAGGAAACCTAAAATTTTCGGATTCAAATTGTGATGCAGAAAGGAATTAGAAAAATTCTCAAATTACGTAATACGTTAATTTGCATCTAAAATTTTCGGAAAAATAATTCTGAAGCCCTTGTAATTTCGAAAAGACTCAAGTTCCCCTAGGTACAAATTTCATAGCACCTCAGATCAGGTTTCTTTGGCAGTCTTGCCTTTCGTAATCACAATGTATCGTTTATTTTCAGTCTTATGGGCGTTAAAAATTTCTCGTTTTACTTTTTCTTTTGCCCTCGCCTTCCTTGTTTTATATGTATTTTCATGCCTTACCGGCGTTTTTGCTATTTTTGTGCATGCCTTTCATCTTTACCCATTCAGCTTTTTCCCTCTGGGTCTTAGATGTTTTGCACGCTTGTTTTTGCATATTTCGTGGCTTTTAACAGGTTAAAAAAACAACGACGACGACGACGACGACTACAAAAACAGCTCTTCTCTTTCAAACTAATGTTTATGTACAAAGAACTTACAATCAATTGATCCGCTCCCACAACCGCTCAGCGGTGGTAAACGAATGCAGAAAGTGTTCGAGAGAGACGCAACATTACAAGACACCTAAGGGAAAAGAAGAGTAAATTGAGTACTCATTCGTGTAAAATAAATTCTAGTGTTTGTCATGCAATGACCATATCCCGACTACTGTGATATCGCGATGCAAAATTTTCTTTAGTTTTTTTTTTTTTTCCCAACACTCATCCAAAGATTGCACCGCTTACGATTTATATATTTAAAAATGGGGGTTTAATGATAATAGGGACAGCAAAAAAAAAAAAGACGGTACTATTTTCAGTCTTATGGGCGTTAAAACGTCCCATGGCAATTCGCGTCAATCTATTGGAGTTTTTTTCATGATCTGTGCCTTCGTCTTTTGTATTTGTTGTGTTTTTTTAGAAACCTTCTTTCAATGTTTCAAGTCGTTCCTTTTCTACTTCGCCCAATTAAGTGGCTAGTTACTTTTGTCTGAATTTTGGTAAAATTGATGACACAACTCTTTTTTACGAAACCTCTTCAATCTCATCGACACCATCAGTTGCTTGATAAAAAGTGCGGGAAGCCACGCGGGACTGTTGCGACCACATGTTATTTTTCCCCTTTGTTATTGGCGAAGTAAGCGACACAAAATGAAGCTGTTACTTTCAGTAGCATTGCTAACATTTTTAACTACCTAGCCAATAGAAATTTATTTACAATGTGTGAAAAAAAAAAAAAAAAAAAAGAATCAAAAGATTGTCCCATGGTCAGGGAGCTCCCAACATAAACAGCAGCACCATTGTCCTCATCTTTGATTTGTGCCGGCATCATTTTTTACAATTAGTCTCCTCTGACACTATGGGAGACATCACTGTTTAAAACATTGCTATTATTATTCAAATTTATAACGAATGATACAATAGAGTCTTTTGTTTCAAGAACCAATGGGCTTCTGGTTGGCACATTTATAGAAATAGCTAAGGTGACGTCAGCGTGGGTATCGCCATTAAATCCCAATTAACGGCTGCGTAGCAACATATACAATCCACTTTTTTTTCTATCTGTTACTCAGTTTATCAGTCGAACGAACGAAAGTTCAGCTTGCTTTTATAATATGACAAAAACTAAGCCCACAAAATAAAGAGAAAAATAGATTGTACTTACCATGACGCCGTTTTTTATCCTCCTTGAGAAATTAATCTACGTTTGAAATCTTTCCTTATATACCAAGATACTGAAAACGTTTTTTAGACGTCATAAGACTATTTCTTGATATTGAACAGATTGAGGCTTGTTATTAATACATGTTTTCATCGAAGTAGTCCGACCTCGAAACGGAAATTAAGAAATTGAACGTGAAAGAGAGTACATGATGAAATATCTATTCTATTATTGGAATCTTAGAACTTAGGGAAGAATCTGAAGGGATGAATTAATTTTTTCAGGGTGAGAAAGTATACAATTTGTGGTTCAAATATTTGCAAGTTTAAAAAACATAACCGGTTGAAAAACACTGGATTGACACTTAATTTGTCGACTTTCCTCCCCTTTGTGCTATGAAACCTGTCTGAGGGTAGGATATGCTTGGGCATGTTTCTTTGTCAACACTTAGCATTTATTTTCAGAGTAGTCACTAGGTGAAAAAGGGAACTAAGTCGAAGTAAGCAAATAAAGTTAATTCAGCAGAGTTATTTAACATTCGAAACTGAAAACTTTAGTTGTCCAGGAAGTTGCCTTACGTGAAAGAGCCCAATCATTTCGTCTTTTTCTTCCTTTTCTCGTTTTGCTTTGTTTTGTTTTTTTGAGATGGGTTTCACTTTCAGAGTGTCACAAGGGCAAAGAAAGGCGAATGAATATTGAAGTCTAAACAAAGAAACGATAAAAAACTTATGGCAGTACGGAAATATATCAAGTAATATTTTTAAAGTTTCAAAACTAGAAATCTACACTGACGTATTGATTGACCTCAGCTGGTAGAGTCTCTTTGCTCATGTTTGATCAGTAAATGTGCATCTTAGCTACAATCTCTTTAAGTAAATGTGCTCCTTTCTTGCAAAAAGTCTAAGATGAAGATTTAGCTAGGCCAAAAAATCGAAACTTCCCTATACATATTTAAAACAAAGGTATAAACTTCAAGCCAATAAACTTTTAAGGTGTTTCGATACAGTTTTTCGGAGACCATAATACCGCTATTTTTAAAAGTGATTTTATCCTTCTACGATCGCCATAAAATTTTCACTACTAACTGACCTTAGATTGAAATTTGCCAAAATGTAGTTTTGAGTAAAATCGATATTACTAGACAACGATAAACAAAAATCTTTGAAATCAATTAAATCTAAATCTAAATATTGTTCTGTCGGCAACATCCGGGGGACATCAGGCCATGGAGCGTAGCGTCCATATACGCACATACGCCCGTGTGTACAGCTGAAATCTGTAAAAAAAAAACAATTTTTTTTTGTTTCCTGGAAGCGATTTATTGTTCGATCGTTGTAAAATAATTCTGACCTGTCAACTCAAATTATACTGGAATCTTAAAAAGCTTGTGAAAAAAAAGCTGAGTTAATAGTGTTTGGTTGAGAAATCAGATAATTTGTGGTTAAAAAAAATCAGAGGTTATAAAAAAATAACCGGTTTGAAAAGCACTGGATTGACATTTCATTTGTACACATTTCTTCCCTTTGTGCCATGAAACCTGCCTGGCTGAGGGTAAGAGATGCTTGCGCTTGTTTCTTTTTTTGTGAGACTTAATATTTACTCTCAGAGTTATCAGACACTGCGCACAAAAAAGAAAAACAAGTCGAACTAAACAAATAACGTTAATTCAGCTGAGTTATTTAATGACTCGAAATTGAAAACCCGAGTTGCCAAGAAAGTTGCCTTATCGAAAGAGCCCAATCATTTCTTCGTTTTCTTCCTTCCTTTTTTTTTGTTTTTTCGCATGGGTTTCACTTTTAGTGTGTCACTAGGCCAAAGAAAAACCAATGAATATTTAAGTCTAAAAAACAAACGAAAGAAAACTCCTTGCGGTTTACGGAAAATTTATCAACTGATATTTATAAAGTTTAAAAACTAAGAAATATTCTTAGCTCTTGGATACAGCTGTTAAGGTCTCATTTGCCTTAAGGTACATGTTGCCCAGTAAGTTGCCTTATCGAAAGAGCCCACTCATTTCTTCGCTTTCTTCCTGCCTTTGTTCTGTTTTTTCGTATGGGTTTCACTTTTAGTGTGTCACTAGGCAAAAGAAAAACCAATGAATATTTAAGTCTAAAAAAGAAACGATAGAAAACTCGTTGCGGTTTCTGGAAAAATTATAAACTGATATTTATAAAGTTTTAAAAACTAAGAAATCTTCTTTAAGTTTTGGACGCAGCTGTCAAGGTCTCATTTGCCTTAAGGTACATGTGCTGCTTTTTGCAAAACACCTCAATGTAAGTATAGATTTAGCCAGAAACGAAACTTCCGTTTATATATACATATATCATCTCTCTTGAAGGCGATGAACTTTAAACCAATAAATTTTAGGCCATGACTAAAAAATCCGTAAATCTATTTTTAACTTCAGGAGCGTTACATTTACCTTTTGATCAAGGGGTTGGGTGATCGATTTAAGAAAAAAAGAAAACCCACAAAAGGACCTACAATAAAAAAATCCTCCATCGGACTAAAACTATTATATTTACGGCAAAAAAATCAATAGTAATCAAGTTCGATCACATTAGTAGGCTTGGAAAAGAATTCTTGCTCTGATATCACCGAAAACTCAATCACATTCCTTTGCGAGGGTATTGGTCAGCCCTCAATTTAATGTTGCCAAAACCACTCACAGGGTATGAGCGCTGGGGTTGATCTTTCTGTCTAAGTAAAGGCTGGACCTGACTGCCAAAACGGGCTGATTTACATACATGTAATTATATAACTGGCTATATCACAATATCTGATGGTAACTAGTACTATAATGTACTGTTTGTTTCCTCTGGAGACAAGGCTGAAAAACGTAAATATCGTATTACAACTTTCTTTAGAGCGGTTTTCATTTGAGTGTCGAAAAGTAATTGGTTTTGCACTTTCTACACGATGCGATTGGCTTAAAAGACTCGCGCCACCTTTTCATCCAATCAGAAGTAAAACCAAAGCCAATTATGACGCGCTCGCATGCATTTTCCCGCGCTTTGCGTCAGCCACATGTAATTACTTCGAATTTTGATTGGTTCAATGTATTGTCTGTGTCCTTTGTGATTGGCCAGAGTAATTACTTTGGTTTTGGTTTTACGACACTCAAACGAAAACCACTCTAACAAATGACTATAGTTCTGTAGTCTAAACAAACTACGCAGTACAGTGTCGAGTTGTGCTGTGCTGTGCTGTGCATTCACTGAGAAAATGTGAGGCGCTATAGATTTACACTACGAAAAGTAATAAACGTTAAAACTAGCAGTAAAGACTCGGACGAGGGTGCCATTAAGGTTAGCAGTTAACTGATAATTGCCCTAAAAATGAGTAGTTAACTGATAAATGAAAAGTTAACAGTTAAGTGACATTTTGTAAATCATGATGCTGAATACGATCGTTGATGATCATGAAAGCAACAAAGTTTTTCCAAACAGTTCAGTTCAGTTCAGTTTATTTAGCAATTATTATATGGGGCTGAGTAGGATGTGATAAATTATGCAGGTCGAGGAGGATGTTGCCCACCGAGGCTGAAGGCCGAGGTTGATAACATTTATAACCGGGATTCATGACGGTATTCCACTCCATCTATACCATGGAAGAAGTTAGGGCCATCCCCGGTGAAATATAATTTATTCGTTTTCTTTGTTTTATGGACTATTGTCAGGGTTAGGTTTATTGGTAAGGTTGTTTTGTTTTCTTTGTTATACGTCAGCTACGAGTAATAAATTATACTACATAGGAGATGAGCCAGAAGTTAGGCCAACAACATGAGCACGGCACTGATTCAGATACGGAAAGTGACGAGGAAGATGATCTTGAATAGTTAGCAAGACATGAACTACCAGGTCGGGAAGAGCTGGAAAGGTATTTGTGCGTCTGGATCTATGATCTATGAGGTCGGTCAGCGAACACCGGAGTTAACAGGAAGCTTTTAAATTTGCTATACGTATAGCTTACTCATTTTAACTACTTTGGTAATATAGATTCTGTTCTTTTCTATATTATGTTCTGTTACTTATAAATCATACCAGACATACTAGTGGCGGAGTTAATGTGAATTTATGCAATTTATACCTTGATATTAGTATAGTTAACTGAGAATTGGACAGTCCCATTAGCACCCTCTCTTGGGGGTTACGTTGAAATGGATCTTGAGAAGTTTTAAGTCACGCCTAAAAGAGGGGATTTTTCTATGTCTCAGGAGTTTTTTTTTTTATTATTATTATTTTTTGACGAGCGTCCCTGCAATTTTTTTTAAGGAATCCCCCCCCCCCACCCCCGTGAAAGTAGAGGAAGTTTAATGACAGTGGTGTTAGACAGTATTTTGGGGCAGGCAGGTTTACATTCCGACCCTTGTAATGCGTACCATATTCTCCCACATTCACGCAACAAAGTTAGCACATTTTGCCCTGAAATTAAGATTGCGGCTCTACCTAAGCAAAATTCATGCAATGAAAGCCCTTAAGTAGCAGCTTGACACGCACATTATTTAAAGATATATTTTGCCAGATAAAATTTAGGAAAATATCTTGAAATTTGGTTTTCGGGAATCTTGGGAGTTTAAAGAATTAAATCCGCTTTATTGTGAAAGACCCTCGGGTTAAGGACAGGACATCTGATAGATTTGTTTTTTGTTTCTTATATCATCCGCAAAGCGTTTACTTTAAGCAAGATTTTGTAGACTACTGGTTTTGCAAAGTTTAAAGCTGGGCGAAAGAGACCGTTTGTGAATTCGAGAGGCTCTAGTTTCTTTGTCAACGGTGAATTATTTTTTCAATTCCTACCTTAAAATTTTGACTTACGTGCAGTCACAGAAGATAAACAAAATAAATGTTTTACAAAGCTATTTTCAAGACCCTTAATCCTTCTAAACTGTCGCTTTTGTGGGCGGTATGCTCGCCTTGCGGCCTTTTTGAGGCTTTACATGTGCTTAGACCTTCTAAGCATTAGATATGATAACATGTGTCCCTAAATGTAAATATGGTAGGTATAGGTTAAAAAGCAGGAGAGATTTCACAACGCGTACCAGGTTAAATGTCGGTAGGACGTATTTTCCTATATTTGACTTTAAACGCCATAGATTTTTATGGAGATCATAGAGACGTTACTGAAGGGGAGGGGGGAAACTTCCATGTGAAGTTAATGGGGCCGAAATAAAACCCCAAAGGAGTCTAATACTGGGCGTAGTTCAGGTTCAGTGTTTGACCCTAGACAACCAAATTAGAACTGTATGCGATGAAGGCGTTGTTATTTATCGCTTTTTTCTTTTTCTTTTTGTCTTCTGCTCTTTTGATTTCTTCAAGCACAGCCTTAAGCCTTAAGCGGTTAAAAAATATTGGCTAGAAGTTGCGGTCGCATTATATAATGATGAGTTGCTGAACTATTCATTTTTTTGATAATGTTTACGAAAGGCATGTACCTCTGTTTGCCTAATTCGTTTCTGGTTAAAGTCATAATATTTTCAGTCTGTGGATGAAATCCAGTGACGTAAACAATGAGTTTAAATCTCTTTGGCAGTACTTTCAAGTTATTCTATTTGTTTTTCAGTATTTTTAGGTGTGGCTTAAAAGGCGACACCCAAGATTAAATGGATACGTAGGGTCGCCGATCCAATAGTTTTCTCGGGTTTTTTCTGAGATTAGTAGATCTCGCCTGCTATTTCCGCATGAAGTAGAAATCTAAGATTAGACAGGAAACTTTTCATAACGCCTTATATCTAATCTCATAACAACCAACTGCACTTCGACAATAGCGACGAGTTTGGTCACTCGCGTTCATTACAGTCTCAGTGTTTTGAAAGCCTACCAAGCCTTGCAAGCGTTCGACGCCGTTACTATTCTTTTTGCGAATATTGGCTTGGCGTGACTTTGGTAAGACAATCGTCTTTATATAATGACATTCAAAAGATTTGACCTTAGAACTTAATTAGGGCCGTGCACTCGGAGGATCTTCTTGGGTATCAGAATTTTTTGTAGATCAATATTTGACATGAAAATGCATCTGCATTTAGCTTGTATGACTGTACATAATACGCATTCTTAACTTCTTATAACAATCTGAAACTTCCCCTTAAATCAGCCTGAAGGTCGAAAAACGCAGAGACCCTTCAAATTGAGCAATCCAAAAAATGGTCAAGTATTGCTGTCATTGTCGAGCTCTGCCCCCGCACTGATGGGTATCACTTTTATGAACAGAAACTTAGGGTTACGCCTTCAGTATTCTGGGATATTAAAATTCGAAAACGTACCTCTGGTAGTCACATTGAAATTTATTAATACCAAATAATCCGAGAAGCAATTTATAATTGTTTACAAGATTACGTTTTGATATTCACTAGTCCTCTTCCAGGCTTTGGAGCCATGTGTAAATCGGGCCTGTGAATCTACTTGAGTAGCTTTTCCATCCACTAAGTAATCTTGCAAAGACTTACTTATTTGATTGTAAATTGTAAATATCTTATTATCCACTCCCGACAGGGCTTTTCAGGGATAATTTACAATACTGGTTGGGGGGCTTTGCCAGACTGCTTAAGGTGCAGTTTACAAGTAATGCAGGAATGACTAATGATGCCCCCATACATGAGTGTGAAAGTGAGATAGACCACTACACCGGGCACTACGTGCCCTACTCTTTACGAAGAGTGTGTGGGTTCTTTAACGTCCCACAGATTTATTACATGTGCAAGGGCTTGTGAGACGGCTTGTGCGCATTTTTTACGTATTTACTCAAGGGCGAATTTAGAGGGGGACAATGGACTCCTAGCTCTGATATTGAGTCAAATTTTGCTAAATTGTCAGCAAAACCTTTCTTCAGTACAGAATTTAATTTTTGGACTTCTGGATCAGGTATCCGGGTGGGTGCCTGGTTGGGCGCACGAGGAATATGCCGACGCGATTTACTCGGTTTCTTGTGCGCCGCCTACATACTCGACTGATGACTTGGGAGACCTTTCCCATTCGTACTTGAAAATCATTACCATCAATATTAAACTGAGATTTAAGAACCGTCACAAAAATTTTCAAGGGACGATTTTTTTTGTTCCTGTTCTTTCTGCAGCATGTGCAGTGTATTTCACTGTACGGTCAAACGCCGTTAATACGGCACTAAGGGTTCCATAGAGGGTGCCTGTATTAACGGAGTGTCCATATTATGCGGGTTGACTTTGAAAATGTAAGGGCTTTCTTTCTCCAAGGACAAAGCAAACTATCCGTAATAATGAGATGTCTGTATTAAGCGGGGTTTGATTGTAATTATCTTTAATAGCCTATTTTACAGTTGTCAGCTGAGTTTTGTCCTTTACGAGTGGAAGAGAGGTGGGCACTGACTTTGTTTTGATACAAACCATCCTGCTTTTCAAATCAGTTTATTTCCCTCAATATTTTGACTACCTTATGCTAGGTTACAGACTTGACAGGTTACTGGAAAATGTTGCTATAGAACTGATATGAAAGATTGAATATGATGGCTGAGTGAACCATTAGGTTTTCTAGTTGGCCACCATAATACCAATTATGTTGAAAGCAAATGCAGGCAATGAACCAGAAAGAGCAAAATTAAATAAATAAATGAATAAGAACTTGATAATAGAAAAGAAAAGAAACCTGAGTTAATAACAATTAAACGAAAACACAACAGATATCATATAATGAATAGTCTTGTTCTCGATCATTCTAGGTTGCCAGATCTAGATTTGAAAAGCATTAAGGTCTGTAAATGTAAAAAAGTCAACTCCAGCCTTGCTTTCACTCAAAGGCAGATCAGAAAATACATAACTATAGAATGGCTATTTCTTAAAGCTTCATCTTGATTTCATCCACCTCGCTTTTTATTTGCATTTATTGATGTTATTTTGGCTCTGGGCCATCAGAGAGAAATCTAAAGAATAGAGGGGATCCGGGACAGGTGAAAGGCTAAAAACCTTTGAATGCAGTGGTCCACTCAACGTGTAAATAAAACCGATTGGTTCTTTCTTGCCAGATCTCTAAAGTAGAGATCCTAATATAATGTCAGACGTCACTTAAAGTGGGAATTAAAACAAAACTGAATGCAAGGCTGGGAATAAGGCTAACTGAGCTGATTTATTTGAGGCCAATATTACGGCTAACAAAATTAGCCTTCCTCAGGGCCAGAGCTACACTGAAAGGGAACACTATATAACGTCTCCTAAAATTTGTATAATTATTTACCTAGCTATCATCACGTTATCTATTGTTTTCATTTGTAGTTTTTCATTAGCCTCTCATATAAATTTAAATTCAAATCTTAGGAACCGTTATAGTATTCTCTTTCAGTGTAGCTCTGGCCCTGAGGGAGGTTAATTTTGTTAGACGAAATATGGGCCTCAAATAAATTAGCTCTTTGCAAATAAATTAGCCCTTTGCAAATAAATTACCCCTTTGCCGTATTGTTTTAGTTGAAAGAGGTTTTAATGTCCACGGTTATGATATAATTATTGTCTGTTATATTGAATCCGATTCACAATCAAATGATTCAGAAATGAATGTAAAGACTGATCAGGTGGTGGTTTAGAGCTTAACATAAATTTTTGCACGATTTAATCATTTTTCAGCCCTCCTCGCCTCCTCCTGACAATTATTCACAGTTCCTAGTTAGACATTAAGATCATCCGAATAACTGAATCAAAGGTTAATCAACTCTTTAACAGCTATCGTGTTCAAAGGCGCCGCTGTCATAAAAGCTCTAAATACTCAGAATCGAAAACGTTTAATCAGCATTTTAACGATACTCCAGCGGGTACTAAGGCATTTCTCTTTTCACATTATAGCATCATGGAAGAACACAAATTCACAACGTTTTTCGAGCCTTTCAGGATCAAATCCATAGAGAAACTAAAGACAACAACACGAGACGAACGAATGAAGTATCTAAAACAAGCTAATTACAACTTGTATCTCTTGGACTCGGACAACATCTTGATTGACCTGCTAACAGACTCAGGGACTGGAGCGATGTCTTCTGAACAGTGGGCTGCGGTTATGATTGGAGATGAGTCGTATGCTGGCTCTCCGAGTTACCGGAAGTTTGAAGCTGTGGTCGAGGAAATCTTTGGATATCGTCACGTGATCCCTACGCACCAAGGGCGCGCGGCAGAGCGCATTCTTTTCAGGTGCGCAGTGAAAGAAGACAATGTCGTTCCAAACAACGCACATTTTGCGACAACCATGGCGAACATCGAAGCCCAAGGTGCAAAGGCGATTAATTTTTTGACTCCTGAGGCTATGGAGCCCAGTACAGATGTGCCATTTAAAGGAAATATGAACATCGAAAAGCTGAAACAGACAATCACAAAGTGTCGAGATAAAATTCCACTTGTTATGATAACCATTACAAATAATATGGTGGGCGGTGAGCCAGTCAGCATGGAGAATATAAAGGCGGTGTCTAAAATTTGTCGCGCACACGGTATTCCGTTGTTTTTTGATGCCTGCCGCTTCGCTGAAAATGCTTGGTTCATAAAGATCAAAGAAGAAGGTTATGCGAACCGCACACCGAAAGAAATCGCGCGAGAGATTTTCTCTTACGGCGATGGCTGCACTATGTCGGCGAAGAAGGATGGCCTGGCCAATATCGGCGGGTTTTTGGCAGTCAACGACGAAGAGCTTGCTGCAAAATGCCGCAAGGAGCTGTTGATAACCGAAGGATTCACCACTTATGGCGGCTTAGCAGGACGCGACTTGGAAGCGATTGCAGTAGGTTTGAATGAAGTGGTTGAAGAAGATTACCTGCGCTATCAAATCGGATATGTTAAGTTCCTGGCGGATTTACTCGTCCAGAACCACGTGCCCATTGTGACCCCACCCGGTGGTCACGCGGTGTATATCGACGCAGGCGCAATGCTTCCGCACATTCCCCGCGAACAGTTCCCCGCGTGGGCTCTTGGCTGCGCGCTTTACATGGAGGGAGGGATCCGTGGGGCGGAAGTTGGTGCCGTGATGTTAGGAAGTCACGAGAAGCAGGAAACGGAAAAATTGGAAAATGGAAATGGCGTTGATGAAGGCGCCTTCGGAGACGATTATGAACACGAAGAATTGTTTCGCCTGGCTATTCCCCGCCGTACATACACTGAGTCTCATTTAAGGTAAAGGCTTCTACTTTTATAGCCTGCGAGCAAGGTCTCTAATAACCGCGAAAAGCGAGCCAAGAGAGAACGTGCGAACGAGCGGCGACGCCGCTAGGTGCGGAGGAAAATGATGCGTGGTGTGACTTCTCTTTCCCGCCCCTCTTTAACCGCCCCTCGCAATGGCTTTCCTTGCGCATGCGCCTCTCGAGTAACTTCTGGCCACTCTTCCAAATGGAGAGCTTACTCGCAGGCTCATACAGTAATGGTTTAAAAACGCTTGGTGGTCTAATCATAAACTCGATCAGTACTTACTGACGTACTTAATTGACTAATACAACAATTCATTAAAATAAGGAGTTACTCTTTAAGATGAAAAACACAAAAAAGGAAAATCAAAGATTAAAAATTTAACAAGTATATCTATTTGCATCTACCGACTTTTTTAATGATTACGACTAGCTTTCCAGCTATTTGCGGTGAAAGCTATTTAACTTCTAGTGCATGCAAGAATACAATTGTAGTTGTTGTTGTTTGCCTTTTTGGATTTTAGGCGTAATGGTTTGCTAGGAATGTTTACCAGTACGGTCAGAATTAAAGCTTATACACCTTATTCCAACTGAAATGCTGATAATTGACCCTCGATGTCTTGTTCCGAAATAAAAGTTGCGTTCCCAGGGTCACCCTGGGAACGAGGTAAAATCGTCCCCAGGGCTTTTCCCCTTAGTCGGGAACAAGGTTTTGAGGATAGAACGAATGAGAGCTGTTCCAAAACCTGACTAAACCTATAATTTCTTGACATTTACTGCTACTGCTGTTGTGCTTGTACAAGTTTCTTTTCTAATTGCTCTATTAACATTTAACATTTCCTTGACGTTGATAGACTGTTAACTATGTTCCGCGTACATCTTTCCTACAGGTATGTCGCTGAAGTCTGTGCGCATGTGTACAAGAACCGCGCAAAGGTTTGTGGTTACCAAATCACGTGGGAGCCACCTATGTTACGTCATTTCACTGCCCACCTGGAGCCTCTTCCTCTTCCATTTAAAGCACCAGAAGAATCCACTCAAGTTAGCCATCGACCAACCAGAAAAGTGTCCACGGGTCAGGGATTAAGGCGAAGAAAGAATTCCTTGATGCAATTTAGCTGAGGTCAAAACGAAGCCGAATCAACCGAGCCTTGAAAGATTTTTCCATTCTCTATTACCAATATTTTTGTGTGTGAGTAGTAACATAATGGTATTGATATTCTTTTACAACCTGTAACATGCATAAAGAACTTACAAAGAGAATGAGCGCAGGCTTTCTTGACAAACGATTTTAATTCGGTATTTTTTCGATGGACCAATTTCGATATATTAAAATTCATACTTAGCCTGTTCCAGGCGTTTAGATCGTGAGGACTACGCAAAGAGATGTGAGCGTAAAAAAAAAACAGCGAGGGGGTGGGGTAGGGGGTAAGAGCAAAGGAAGTTCCCTCCCCTCTCCCTCTGCCCCCACCTCTCTCTCCCTTATTTCTTTTTTCCCGATCTCTTACCTTTGCGCCGCACTCTACTATCTGAATGTCTGGAACAGGCTAATTCATACTTTGCTGCAAGGCTTCGAGGCATAAAACAAAAGAAATCGTCTTGGGGCTCAGGGATTGATTAATTTTTTCCTTTCTTCCCCCCCCCCCCCCCGCCCCACCAAGCCTTGGAGCCAAGTACTATCGAAATTGGTCTTTACCCAGTCATTGTTATGTTGTCCACCCATTTGGTGACGTTGATCCCAGAAATCTTTTAGCCTGTGAAAGCTCATACCGATTCTGCTGACGCTGTTAGATGTAGCAACTAATGTCTAACATTCACCGTTTCATCTTTTCTGGTGGGAATTAGCCCAGTGAATTTTATAGTACGTTCAGCAAAATAGGGAAGTCTAACTGTTATAATTTTGTAACACTTTAGTCCCGTTTATTGCATTTTCGCCATTCTCTTTAGTTTGTTCATATATTCTAGTATTGTTATATCTATCCTTATCACGGTTTCGAGTTTTTCTTGGTTATTCTACACCGTAATTTTTTTTTGAAGATTTTAAAAGAAATTGTTGGCCTAGTTTAGTAGCCTATTTAGAGCTGACCAAGACTAGCCTGCAGGCGTTTAAAAGGTACGGAGAAAGAGAACGCTAAAAGGAAAAGGGAGAAGTGAATGTATTCCACTGCTTTTCAAGTAAAGGCGTTTTTAAGCATCGTTCTTCAGCTAGGAGTGGACTGTTTGCATTCAAGACTTAAGATAAATTTGATAGCGCCACTCACGCTGACATCACCCGTTTCTATAAATGTGCCAACCAGAAGCGCATTCTTGGTTCTTGCAGCAAGACTAATTTTGTTTCACCCGTTATATCTTTGAATAACAAAAAGCGGGAAAACGGAAAAGGTCTCAATTTTGTTTTCACGTGCGAAGCTTAAAAACGCCTCGGCTGAAGTTCCCTAATTCATGAAACAGAGATCAGTAAGGCTATAAAGTTAGGGGGTTTAAATTAAATAGGGCCTAGGTATCTAGTGAAACATTTAAACAATAATATTCCTCTAAAGAATCTTAGATCTAGCGGTGATAACCTTCCTTTTGTATTGGAATATAAACTCAAGACGAATGGTTGCAAGGACTGTTTTCTGTTGCCGCTCCTAGATTATGGAACAGTGTTCTAGAAGCTGATTTAAAACAAAGCTCAAGTCACATCTATGTAGGACTGCTTATCATAACGTGTGAATCATTTTTATCTTTTTAATTGGAATTTACTAGTGTATTTATACCTGGATATTATTTGGCTTGTTCTAAAGCTCTTTGATCTTGATATTTTGATAAACGCTATCATCATCATCATCATCATCATCATCATCATCATCATCATCATCATCATCATCATCATCATCACACACTTTTCTTCCCTCCCAGGCAAGCAGCAAATAACTTAAGAGTACTTAATAGGCCATTTGCACGATGGCGTCAGTACTACGTATACCACAAGAATCCTTCACGGTTTTGCTTTCTTGTGCAAATAATGTCTTTTGTTATTTAAACATCACTGGTATTATCAAATTTAAATTTGGAAGAAAAAACAAAATGAATTCTGGTCTTAGTAGTAAAAAGCCATCATCGTGCAAAAGGCCTACAAGTATTTCACGTTTTTTGAATTCGCGATTATATAAAGAAGGCCTCAAGTGCCAAAAAGTTATTCTGTCAATACTAATCTTAACCCTGGTTTTCATAAAATCGTCGGAACGGCGTTGATCCTTCGAGTAGTCTGAAAATAAATGCAAACGGCGAATACGCCATCATATGTGGAGACACCAACCATGCAATGCTGGATGGAGAGGACGAGACGATGCATGGTGGCGATCGGATAGAACTTAAGTCTGTGTACATAGACTGGAAACAGCTGTTTCCCATCTAAAATAGCCGATTTTGAGCCCTCTGTGCTTCCTAAACACCTGATTTTGTATAAATAGCTGATTTCTTGCACTCTGCACTTGCTAAACACCTGTTTTTGTTTAAACAGCTATTTTCAATCTAAAATAGCAGATTTCAGATAAACTTTATTTGCTCTTGGCAGTTACATAAATAAATCATCATAAATAAATAAATAAATAAATAAATAAATAAATAAATAAATAAGAGGTCCCAAATTACATTGAGCCAAAAAACTGAAGTAACTCTGTTGCTTTCGATTCAGTCTCAACATTTTTTTAAAGAAAAGTAAAAAGATCAGAAACAGAGAGGGAAGTGTTTCTGTAAATATCAATAGTACCGAATTACAAGTTTAAGTCGTAGAGTTATCTGAGGAAATAGTAAAACTTTTAAAAATGTTAATCAGACAGTAATTGGGATTGAAGTCTTTTTTTGAGAAGTTGAAAACAAAATAACTGATTTCTGTTGTTGTTGTTGTTGTTGTTTTATATTTACCAGAGAAAACAGCAGACATTTTGTGACGCCACCACTGGTTTCTCTGCGAAATGACGACTGAGAAACGAGTGCAGAAGTTCCATACTGATTACGTGTAACTACCCAGATCTAAGTAGAGCTTCTGATTGGTTGAAGCAAATTTCCCATGTAGTACGACCACTCAGAAGCACTACCCAGATCTGGGTAATGTCGCTCCATCAGTCCCAGGGGGAGAGGGGAGGGGGTACTCAGGATTTCAAGTGACAGGGAAGATCGAAGGATTTTGGGGGGGTTTGAAATTTTCGATTTCGGGATTTTTTGCTTAAGAAAATTTTGGCAAGTATTTTTTGGGTAGCTTGATTTAAGTAGGGATTTTTTGGGGTATTCAAAACAATCTGAAGATTCGAGATGGTTCCCTCGTATCCGGGCTGCGTAGTTCCCCTGGAAATTTTTATGGCTGGGAAATTCGGCATGCGATTTTTTGGGGGTTAAAGTTTGGTCCAGGGATTTTTGGGGGTTTTGTTTCAAGCCCTAGGCCCCCATTCGATCATCCCTGTTATTTGAAATCCGGAGTACCCCCCGGGCCATCAGAATGGAATGGTGGAATATCTGCGCTCGTTTCACAGACGTCGATGTCATTTCGCGTGCAAACAAGGTGTAACAAGAGGTGGCGTCGACAGTGAGACACAAAACAGTCTTAACCAGGCCAGATAGGAAAAAGGGGCTCAGTACAAATTGTTAAGTTTTACAAACATTCTGCAAAAAAACTACGATAATTAGAGGAACTTTGGGAAACCTTTTACAAGCAAAAAAAATTCAAGCAGCTTTTATCGTTCTTGGTGAAACTTTTTCAGGAAATTTGCATATTTTTCTCCTTTCTGCTGTTATCTAAGTGCTATACGAACTGATATGATGGTCGACGGAAGGACATTCCACGCATGCGTGGTGCAAAGTCCTCGATTTCGTCAATTTCGCCATCCTTTTCCTCCTGAACGGGAATGGGAAGGGGTTCTAGATGAGCACTGAAGTGACGTAATACAGTAGGCGCCCACGTGATCTTATATCCGCTGACCATCTTCTTCTTAGTATTAACATACTCCAAGACTTCAGCGACATATCTGTTAAGTGATAAATCGTTTAGATATCAATCGAGTTATCCCTCGAGCCCCTGACCTCGGAGCGCCAATGCTATGTACCATTTTGAATGTACCAGACTGGTTTGTGAGACGAAAAAAGATATTCTTAATTCAAACGAAAATTGTTCTGAAAATAAACTGTTCGGTGGAAACGCCTTGACAGGAGTCCTTGAAAACATAAAACCCCCAAAGCTTCTTTGTCCAAAGTTCCAACGAGGTTAAAGGCGAGCATTGGTAGGAGTTTTGATGAGCAACACATGGATTGATGATTACGGATTAATTAAACAGTTATGAAAATAGTCATAAAAGTATTACTGACATGACCGAGAAAAAAGGGAAAGAAGGTACGACTTGAAATATGGCGTTGATTGTCATAAACAGCCCTTTTTGACCCATTTGTAGGTTTCAAACTCGTAGATAACGAAAATAGGTGAAATCTTTTAAAATCTTCCCGAATTAAAACGATTAAATCTGATTACTTACTTCATGTGTGATTCTGTATATGTACGGCGTGGAATGGCAAGACGGAGAAGTTCCGCCCTGTCTGCTTCAAATTCGTTGCCATCCTCTGGTAATTCAGGATCTTTCCCATGCATCACCCCACCTAACTCACCACAACGAATTCCACCTATGACGAAAAGACCTTCTTTTAAATATACATGAAATTTAAAAGGCTTATTAACCAATCTCTTAGTTTACATTTCAAATTATATCATAGGATCATAGGGCTCGTTTGAAAACAAACATAGCTTAGTATGTTAATTTTCTTTCCCAAAAAATAATATTCCCTTTTTTAAGCGGGATTTTCCTGCAATCCTTTTTAACCAGGGGTGTAACTAGGAATTTTCAAGAGGTGCGCACATTTCTCTGAATCCTCTGCACCCTTTCTCTCAAATCGTCTTGAAGCAGGTGACTTGATTTACATTGCCATTCATGCTGAGGTAATAAACTTCCGTTAAGTGGTAGGATCGTGGACTGAAAGCAGCAGTTGATTATTATAAAGCCTTCGCGTGTTGCAAAAACGAGGAAATACGCTGAATTTTGTTTTGAACAATTATTTCTAAACAGTGTAAACAGATAAACCAGAGTTACACAGTCGATGGCTTCCTTTTTAAAATTGCTTATCTCCCGTATGTATGTTGCTTTGATCTTCAGTTTTGTTTCTGTTTACTAACCATCGACATTTTTTTGTGGTTTTTTATACGCATGCGCCCACTGACGCACAGATAGACTTCCCATGATGACCGTTATTTTTTTCTTTTCCTGGGCCCACCGACCCACTAAATGGCCGTTTTTATACTTAAGTCCCATTATCCGTCTGAGCGAAGTTGGGCAAACATTTGTAGTTCGTTTTGTTATACGTCACGAGTGTAAAGACGGGCACAAGACGCATTATGCGTTTAGACGAACTATATCCTTTGTACTTTTAGTGTATAGAAGATATCATACCTTCCACATATAGTGCACATCCCAAGGCCCAAGCAGGAAACTGTTCTTTAGGGATGTGAGATAACATTGCGGCAGCATCGATGTAAACTGCATGTCCCCCAGGGGGAGTCAACACGGGGATGTTGCGATCTTTCAACATATCTGCCAGCAATTTGACAAAACCCACTTGGTATCTGAGATAGTCCTCGTTAAGCACCTCGCGAAATCCAACAGCCATGGCCTCAAGGTCTCTTCCAGCGAGTCCTCCATAGGTTAGAAACCCCTCGGATATGATTAGTTCCCTGCGGCACTTATCCGCGAGTTCTTCGTTGTTCATTGCAAGGAATCCACCGATATTTACGAGACCGTCTTTTTTCGCAGACATGGTACAGCCGTCAGCGTACGAGAACATCTCGCGCGCAATTTGAAGGGGCGTTCGATGCGCGTAGCCCTCCTCGCGTGCTTTAATAAACCACGCGTTCTCCGCGAAACGGCACGCGTCCAGGAAGAATGGGACTCCATGTTGTTGACAGAGCTTGGAAACCAGTTTGATATTTTCCATACTGACTGGTTCTCCACCAACGGCGTTGTTAGTTACAGTGATCATCACCATAGAGATCCTACCTTTCTGTTCCTCTGACAACAACTCTTTCAGTTTGCTAAGGTCGATGTTCCCCTTAAAAAGAGCCTTCTTGTTTTGTTCCATTGCCTCGGGAATTGGAAGATTCACAGGCTTGCCTCCATGTTTTAGAACATTAGCTTGTGTGGTGTCAAAATGCGCGTTGCTGGGCACCACATCACCTTTCCCAACACTGCACTGAAACAAAATGCGCTCAGCAGCCCGGCCTTGATGCGTGGGAATCACGTGCCGGAAGCCACAAATGTCTTTGACAACTTGCTCAAACTTCCGGTAGCTCGGAGAACCAGCGTACGATTCATCGCCTTTCATTATGACAGCCCATTGATCAGCACTCATCGCACCAGTCCCCGAATCTGTTAGCAAGTCAATGGTTATATCTTCCGAGTTCAACAAGAATGGATTGTAGTTCGCTTCTTGAAGTCGTTGAATTCTTTGAGCTCTGGTTGTGCGCTTGATTTTCTCAACCGTTTTTATCCGGAATGGCTCAAAAAATGTTTGAAAACGATGTTCCCACTCCATTAATGGTAAGATCTACAGGCAGAAAAATAAGACCTCAAAATATTGTAAGTGATAATCAGTGAGCTTAATATTTTTGGCGGGCGATGGAGACAATATATGGTTCATAAATGAAATTCTTAATGTAACAATGTCTAGATGTCACGGTTTTCGGTTTGACTAAAAGACCTGAAACCGTTATCTCGCTCTTTTTAATCCCAGCGTTAGTAAAATGCTTTTAAAAACAACTAATAGAAGGCTAAACGAAGAGAGTGGCAGTCAGGAAAACGCTGTACTGAGCACGTAGAGGTGATGCAAGCAATGCTGACCGCTCTTGAGCCAAACGACTGACCGCTGACCACGCCGGCGCTCCTTGTTGTTAACTGTGTTAAATAAATATTTTAGTTAACTTCATTATAAATTAGGCCTGCATGTCTTTGAAGCTCTACTTAGTTTCCAGTCTTAGAACCTCGGATGATTGTTCCACCTCCATTAAAAAAGTCACGTGATTGCTACAAGTGGAAAGCATGTATTCGACTGCTCATGATTGGTTACTTAGAGTAACCAACCCCTACCAGGGCGAGAAATTGAATAGGGTCATTGCGTCATCAACATTGCTGTATGATTCTCTCTTTGAGGAAGGAAGAGGGAGGAAAGAGCGCTTAGAACAAAAAAAATAGCATGGTATGTAAGGCTCGGAGCTATGGTGGCGAAGTGAAGAGAGCAGTCCCTTCCCACCAATAAGGCCTGGGTTTAAATCCCGGCGTCGGCGCCATATGTGGGTTGAGTTTGTTGTTGGTTCTCTCCTTTGCTCAGAGAGGTTTTTCTCCAGCTACTCTGGTTTTTCCCCTCTCTTTAAAAACCATCATTTACAAATTTCAATTCAAGCAGTAATGGAAGATGAACAACCTGCACTTTGGCGATGTGTTACCTTTACATCGTCATTTGTGGAGCAGTGGAGATCTTGCTGAAAATAGTTTTAAATGGCCAACAACTTTGACTAAAAGAACGAACGGACAAACTAACTAACTACTTTACCGGAAAACTAAGATTGGAGTGAATAAAATTACGAAGGCTCTTAACTTTGAACGTAAACCACTGTCTAAAATATATGCATATCGGTAGATATGCATACGATATGTGGTAACATTACAAAATGATAAACAAAAGGAAATTTTACTGTTTAATTCCAAATTTAAAGTATAGTACGTTTGTTTTCCAATAGAAAGGTATCCGTTCTCTTGAATTAGTCAAAAGAAAATTCTTATATTTTGTTTTTTCATTTACAAAAAATGGGTCGAGTCAGCAATAGGAGAAGAAACACTTTGAGGTTGCGCCAGTAAATTGTTGTTTTATTTAGCCTCCTTTATATCACAAATCAGGGACGGGACCGTAATTATTTCCAAAATTCGACCGTTTTTCCATAGCAATTAAGTGAAACCAGGTTACGAGAAAATTGTCTGTTATCGCTTTTAATTTTCCAGAGGGCAGCCATTATATTATTTTGACTAAGAAAACATTGCTTCGAACAAGAAGAGAGATGATTCTTCGTCAAAAAAGTCTGTACTGTTCATAACTACGCGCACAGTAGCACGCCAGGAATAGCCCATAGAGGGAAAACACTATTGTCTGCTTGCTTTCAAATTGAAAATCCAAATATTTGTCTCAATTTTACTCCTGGTAAATTAGAGCTATTGTTGACCGTTTGTTGATGGATTCATTGAGCAAACTTTGAACAGTGAAAAAGGGCAATAAAAGATACAGTGTTAACGACAACACAATATTATTTCACTTATTTAAATTATAAGTGAATTTGGAGTAGGGGAAGAGAAAATACTCGACATTTCCCTCGTAAACATTGACTGATTTTGTGATTTGCTTGTTGTTCTGATCATATTTTTTAATTGTGCCGGATTGGCACGTCGAGCAAGTTTAAATATTTGTCAAGCATCATTTGTTATTCAGTTTGTAAGTAAACAAGTGACCTAAACTTTGCTCATTAAATTTCTTTACATACATACAAATAAATATAGTACCACAGAAAGTAATCTCGGGCAGGCCTTCGCTTAAATCATGTAGTCACGGCACCTACTATTGTGTGGTTGAGTCTGTGAGCGGGAAAATAAAGCGAATCCTGCGTTCTGATTGGCTACCCGAGTGGATAAGATGGGCCCGTGTTGCCCGCTCGGGATTTCTCGCGTTGGCCCCGCAAGAGAAAGTTATTTTTATGGCCATATAATAATTCCTTTTTCGATAAAGCTTGTTCGGACAAGATGCTGTATATTGGCCAAGGTTTATGCGTATTTAATGACCACGACTTCGTCTTGGTAATCAAAACACAAAATTCTTGGCCAACATCCAGCCATCTGACGTTTGGTCAATAACGCATATTTAATATTTGTGCAATTCCCTCCGTGCTCCGCAAATGAAGTGACATTTTCCGGTAAAAAGTCAAACAGGAGATGGGAAATCAGCAACTAACACATGAACAAAATAAAGAACGCAAAAAAAAAAAAATAAAAAGCATTAACTATACTAAAAAGATTGCTTACATCTAAATCTTCTTTGCTGTGGTCGTCTACGTCAACTTCACCATTAGCAGTAACTTCCCACATCGCTGAAGTTTTCAAAATTTTAAAAAATTCTTACAATGAACACTAGTGAGCAGCACGATGCAACGCGAGTGGCTCGTTAACTGGTTTTATTTCTGCGACCGGTTTCGTCTGATCGATGATACAGGTTTAGCTTCTTCATAGAGTTTAACAGAATAGTGCCAAGGAACTAACTTTTATAACTTATGATTATGGTAAAATCACTTAAAACGTGATCAGCAAAACTAAAGAGGACACCCACAAAATATGTCAGCGGGAAATGACTGCAGTGTTTCGTAGCAGAATGTGCAATGTTTGATTGTGAAAGTCGAACTCGTACTGGGATTAAGACTCACACGAGTGAAACTCAGGTAGATCAGGGGTAACAAAGGAATGTATTTCCTTGAGGCTAAAGTCACCCAAAAGGATTGTATCCCCTAATTGAGCTTTTTCTCCATAATTTTATGCAAAACCATATAAATTAAATAGGACTGATATAAGAATGCAACAAATAGCGCGAACCAGATATAGAATATAACTTAAATTACCAGCATAACTTAACGAAAAAGATTACTCACATCTAAATCTTTTATGCTGTGTTCGCTTACGTCAACTTCACCATTAACATTAACACTGATGACTTCTCGTACCACTGATGTTTTAACAAGGGCATCTTTGTTTTACCGGAAATTTTCTGTCAAGACTGTAAAAAAATAAACGAAAAAGAATCGTTTCTGTTTTTTCTTAAATGTATGATTATCATTGCTTTTGTAAGCAGCTAAACATGTTGACAAATCTTGACGCTTTGGTATTTGCAAAGTTCTTCATTTTACTCACCTCATTTAAGATGGATCTCAACTTTAGCTCGGCCTTGTTACAAAAACACTGAGCACTATTTTAAAAGCTAAAAGCTACTGAGCTCTATAATGATTGTGGCGATGCTGGCTAGATTATTTGACGTTAGTTTTTATAGAGCGAGTGAGAGTAACGAGAGAAGGCGAAAATAGGCTCAAGGCCCTTTCTCCAATGCACTCGCACACACCTGCGTCTTCGAGCGAGATTTCTCCCTTTTTCCTGAAAAACGCGCCTGATACGCAAGGTATATTCTTGTTCGGGTTCTCAGGGATGCCCTTACATTCAGAACTTTACGTGTGGTTGTTAGCGGAACACACGTATGACAGTATGTCCAGCACCTTGCCCACGTGCGACGCATTATTTTTTATTGCGGGCGACAAACGAAAAACCTAATCTCTAGGTTGTTATTGCGCATGCGTCGCATTTATGTTGCCAACATTCATTTAGACTTCAACTAATAATGAATGGAATGCAGATAACGCAATTTAATGACACGCTTTTGGACCCTCTATCGCTCGTAATCTGATCACGCGTGTTTTGACTATCTATCATGTGAAACTTACGCGAAGCATAGCGATGGAGAAAAAGCGTTTCGTTGTCGCCCGCACTCTGTAACCTTTGGTTATTACTAGTTTTACTAGAATCTTCTATCCAGTAGAAAACTTTATTGGCTTCCCTTCTGCTAATTCTCTGAGAAGAGCTTTCCAACATACTTTTAAAAGGCTGGAGATTGGGACCCGTTTCTCGAAAGTCCCGATTAACGGACCCAAATCCAAATCTAATCGCCAGTCCTGAAACAAAGCAGTCCATTCTGTTTTTTAACCGATAGGCCGACAATAAGGTGAGCCCCTAATCCTGTCAGTATAAATCATTTATCCCCTACCAGCTGCCCTACTAACGTAAATGAAAGACATACTTAACTGGCCGTAAAAAGTTCAAACTACTGGCCATAAAGTATATTTTGTGGGAACTGACAGGTTCCCTCACTGTTCCTTGAGCAAAAGTAGAATTGTTCAAGACAGAATGAGCTCCAATTGCTCAGAGTGCCATTCTAATGTGTGAATAACAATAATAACTCCTATTGTTGTACCTAACTTGCAATCTACATGTACCACTGGTACCAGTAATTCAAATACAACGGATGGAATTTTTTTAAAAAATGGAGTTGTAACTCGGAGTTTCACGCACAAGCGATCGTCATGTATCAGTCATTCTATTTTTTTTCGGGGGAGCGCCAAATTTTGTGGACGGTCAACGGAGTCAACGAAATACACGTAAAGAAACAGAGGCGGGACCATCGCTTCGTTCCCCCATGGGAACCCCTGAGCTCCCCGAGTTTCACTAGTGTGAGTCTTGATCCCAGTTTCCCCCTGCTTCCCAGTCGTAAAGGAGCGAGTACCGCGAAAACACAAAGTCCTGGGAACAAATGATATTTTTCAATATGGCGACCAAAGGTGGTTAACCAAGCTTGGTTGTTTTTTTTCAGTGTTTTCAGCGGTGTCTTAAAGGTATGTAGTACTGTAATACAGGTATTTTATATAGATTAATGTAAGAGGCTGCCTCCAAAAAGCCGCCTACTTAAACTTCGGTCGAAAATGATATATTTTCCTCAAATGTTTGTGGAGACAAAGGGTACTTTTTAATATCCTAATACAAAATAGTTTTTATTTAGCTCGTTGACTTAAAGGTGCTTCTTTATTTCATGTTTTTCCTATTCATTAAGGTCAAAATATTAAAGATTAGACTTAATGAAAGGGAATTATGATGTTTTGAAAATACAGTATGTAGGGATGTCAACCCCACACAAATGATTACGTCATAATGTACAACACCTGACATCATTCATGCATATAAACCTGGTTGACTCCAATCATCAGGAATCTGTGATGCCAAAAAACACGTGAAAAAGATGTTGTTGGCATTGTAACATTAATTAACTTTCACCTGATTGGTTTACTTCCCACCATACACATTATTGCTTATAATTATTACAATGGCGTACCAGAGTTTATGAGGAAATGTTTGATGTCAAAAGTTAAACAGCTCAAACAAAGCAAAATATTTGAAATTTTATTGTTGGAAATTCTAGCATAGAGACTCTAGACTCTAACCTGTAGACTGGGAGATACTGTGCAAAATCTGGAGTGTCCCGGATTATATGGATTATCTCCGTGTCTTCAAACATTGAGAATTGATAAGGATGGGATAATACATGACATAGTAGATGTAATGCACAGTACATGATGTCTGTTGTGCAAAACTGGAGATCTGGAGGGGAGCATAAGGGTTTGCGGTGATGCAGTTTTGCTCGATTTTTGGTGCTGTTTTGCGGAAATTTTTATTTTTAGTTGCCATATTGCGGTTTTAAAAAACCAAGTAGTTTGCGGTTTGTTATGTTATTCTGTGCGGTGTTTATACATATTCCTGTGCCGTTTTGCAGTATCTGTACTCCCTTATGCCCCCCTCAATCTGGGCACAAGATTAATAGACCACATTCGATATATTAAAATTCTAACATGACTTTACAAGGCTTTAGGCACAAAATTGCAAAGTTTTTTTGACTCTGTGACTTATGTTCCAAACGTTGCTGAAAAAAACGTTACGTTACGTTAACGTTACGTTGCTGTTGTCGTTGCTAAAGCTCCCTAATGTTTGAGGAAGGTATTAGCCATTATCTTCTCTTCCTTGTAATAGGCTTATGAATCCTTCCCTTAGTTTTGGTTGTCCAATACACACCTCTAGATTCCACGGAGAACATTGCAATCCCTCATTTCTGTTTATGGGAGACTCAATCAAATTAAATCTAGCTTGCTTGTCATGGTTCATGAGTTAATGCACAAGGCATTTACATGTCAAGGGCTCTTGTCTCAGGTCATGCCTTTACAAATAAAGTCTTTCATGGCTAAACGTTTGGTAACTCCAGTCAACTATAGCTGTTGATGACTGGAAACTAGTGGAGTAGGCTCCAAAGTCAGGGCTCGAAATTGTGACTGATACGGTCGCCAATGCGACTAATATTTTCTCCTTGGCGACTAAAAATTCTAGTTTAGTCGCCAAACTGGCGACTAGATTTCTCTATGATTTAGATTTAAATTAAAAGAGTAAAGTTAAAACAAACATTTCATCTTATCTTGCTTTGCTTTCATCCTAAAAAATGTGCCAAATCGCATAAACAGAGCCAGTTTACCTCCAAGTTTATACCGACTTCTATCCACGATACTTTCAAATCTGATGGATCGCATCATACTATGCAGGGCTTCTGATAGGTCGCAGAAAAAAAGTCAAATTTCGCGGGATTTTTAGGGGCAAATTCGCGGGAGAATCGACCGATTTCGCAGGATTTGGGTCAAACTTAGCCGAAAATCAATTGGTCAAAAAAGGCCGATTTTGTGGTTATTTTCAGGGAAAATTTCGTTAGAGATTGATCGGTTTTGCGCTGACCAGACCAGCGTTTTTAATGTTTTTCTAACAGAGGTCATCATTTGCTCTTTCAGCAACAATACGCTCCGGAACAGAAGCAATGGCAAAGCCTTTAATATCATGGCTAGTGCCCAATTTTTTGCAACATAATCTAAGCCTAGTAGTTTCGGAGTTTCGGGACGTTGTTTGCACGTTTAAGTTTCAAGATAAATTTACACGTTTACGGGCAAGTAAATAGCCCCAATAGCTGAGAAAAGTTTCAAATATGTTGTACAGACATGTATTTGCTAAGATTTCTACCGAATTTTGCGGTATTTTGCGTGTTTTGACGTCGCGAAATATCAGAAGCCCTGACTATGAGCTGCGTCATATACAAACTGGCGACTAAAAATTTACATCTGGCGACTATATTTCTCCAGTTGGTCGCCAAAAGGCGATCTGAGGATTTTTTTAATTTCGAGCCCTGAAAGTTAAGATATTAACATTCAATATCAATAGTCTCCTTGCTTATGTAGAATTTTAGGTCTCAGTTCCTCCACGTCATCCAAGTAATCCTAGTCCTCCAAGAAAGGGTAGTTCCCTTTTATAGCATCCCAGTCATCCCTGTCATCTCAGTTATCCCTAGTTAGTGGTCAAACAAGTCATCCCAGTCATCCCTGGCACCCGGGCATCCCTGTCATCCCACTTATCTCTAGTCATCCCATTCAATCCTAGTCATTCACAGTCATCCTAGTCATGCCAGTCAACCCTGGTCATCCCAATCATCTCAGTCATCCAGTGAACCCTATTATCCCCCGTCATCCCTACTCGTTCTTAGTCATACCAGTTATTCTGAGTCATCTCAGTCCTCCTAGTCATACCAGTCATCCCAGCCATCCTTAGTTATCTGAGTCATTCCATTCTTCCCTAGTCATCCCAATGATCCCAGTCATCTCTTTTCATCCCAGTTATTGTGGGCATTTCAGTTATCCTTAGTCATCCCAGTCTTCCCTGTCATTTGTTGTCATTGGTAGTCATCCCAGTTCTCCCTGTCATCCTTATTCATCCTTAGTCATCCCAGTCATCCCAGTCATTTCTAGTCATCTCAGTCATCCCAGTCATATCATTAATCCCAGTCATCCTAGTTATCCCATTCATTTCTAGTCATCTCCAGTCATCCTGTATCTACAGTCATCCTAGCCATCCTTAATAGTCATCCTTAGTCACCACGGTCATTCCTACTCATCCCAGTCGTTTTTTTAACCTCCTTAGTCAAGCGCCTAGATCTATTACTGAATAGGCGCTATAAACATGTTCTTCTTCTTCTTCTTCTTCTTCTTCTTCTTCTTATTATTATTATTATCATCCCAGTCCTCCCACTCACTTGCAGTCATCCGTAGTCACCCCAGAGTCCCAGTCCTCCCTGTCATCCTATTCATCCCTAGCCATCCCAGTTATCCCATTCATCTCATTTATCCCAACCATCCTAGTGATCCCAGTCATCCCTGTTATTCTTTGTCATCCCAGTCCTTTTAGTTATCCTAGTCATACCACTAGTCATCTCAGTCACCCCTACTCATCTCAGTGTCGAAAATTGCCTTCGTGTGGTAACTTCCAACACTCAGTAATCACAGTCAAAATCCCGTTTATTTCACAATACTCAAAGATATACACTAGTCCTGATGTTGTTCTGAAAAAAGCTAGTCTCGAAGTAAAAACGTGTTCTAATATCGATTGCGTAACAAGATCAAATTCCAAAGATCAAATGTCCATTATAAAACTCTACATTGTGAACAAAGTGACAGAAAGCTAATTAAATGTCAATCACGGCTTAACAGTTTCCAAAACACACTCCCCCCATATGGCTCATTTACGTGGCATATGTAATATTTGAGGAAACTGAGTTTTAACGAAAAGTGAAAAAAAAGGCTAAACAACATTGATCGAGTAACGCAACAAATGAAATGTTCGGTTCAAAGTTCAGTCTATATGAGTGTCTCAAATTCAATGTCACTGGTCATCATTAGCAATGCTGCTCTGCTGCATCCCGTCTGGGTCTGAATGGTGGCGCGGTAGGGTTGAGAGGCATGGTGTCATTTGATCTGTCGCACGACAATTCCAGAAGGTACAAATGTTGTATGGCTCTCTCTAGGACGGTCTTCCGAGTTCGCACCTTAGCTGCACAAACTACGCCATCACGCCCCACAATTAGCTTCTCTATGATCCCAAGTGGCCAGTAGTTTCGGTTTTGTTCTTCTGACTTCAATATCACCACATCCCCTACTGACAGAGGATTCTTTGAATTTCCATACTTCAGGCGGTGTCGTTCTCGTAGTGCTCGTAGATATTCAGAGGACCAACGGCGCCAAATTGCATCTTTACTCCTTTGAAGGAATTTCGCTCATTTCCTGAGGTCCTTTTCTTTCAGATGATATGACTGCAGTTCTGGCAAAATGTTGGACTTGATGAACAACAGGGCCTTCGGCATCAGCATGGGTACCTGTATGTCATCTTCTGCGTAACTGAGGGGGCGGTTGTTCAGTACTATCTCAACGTCCAGGAGCGCCCTTCTGAGCTTCTCCCAGGATAGTTCACCTTGTCCCACTGTCTTGTATCTAGAAGGCACCCTTCATTACTCCGATGAGTCGTTCGAACTGTCCGCCCCACCAAGGGGCGCAGCTCAAATTAAACTGCCAGGTTATTTCGTGAGTGCCGAGAAAGGTGTTAAGCCTTTCATCTTTGCGTACTTTTTTCAATCAGTTAGCTGTGGCGATGAACCTTCTCCCGTTGTCCGAGTAAATCTTTGTCGGCCTCCCTCTTCTCGCTATCAGGCGTTTGACGCTTTTGATAAATTCTCCCGTTTCCACGCTTGGTAGCAATTTCAAGAATACTGCACCGGTTTAGCTGCAAGAATATATCACGATGTACACCTTCTCTTCCTTCTTTGATTTCCACTGCAGATACTTTACTGGTCGGGTGAAGTCTACTCCAATAATGCTGAAGGGATTGTCTCCTTCAGTTCTGTCCCTTGGCAGGGGTCCGGCTGGTGGACGAGAAGCAGCCACGGCTTGAAACCTTTTACAGCCCCAACAGTTCCTAAGAACTCGTTTGGTGAGTTTGCAAAGGCGAGGTACCCATTGGACTTCACGAACCATCGCCATTGTAAGTCCCACTCCCCCGTGCAAAGTGGTTACATGGGCGCACTGAACTACTTTGATGGTTTAAAGGGCAGAATCCAGCAGGAAAATGGGGTATTCTCCCTGAATGCGTCCCCAGCATTTCAACACCCCATTGGCATTTCTCCGTAGGTTTAGTTGTAACTTGTCCTCTTGGAAGTGGTCGTCACTGATCACTTGCTGTTGCACTCGTTTAATCCAGAAGAGTCTGCTTGAGGTGATTTCCTGTGTCGACAGGGGGCCTTGGATCTTCTCCAAAGGGTGCTGGCAGTTGTGAATGAAACGTGAGGCCCATTTGCAAACTCTGAGGTCTTTGTGCAGGTCAAACTTCTCTAGGACACGATCAAGGTCATCACTGATTTTGATTGCCGCTGCGAAGATCTCTCGTTGAACTTTCCTTTCTGCATCACTTTGTTGGCTCGCTTGCATCACGATATCTTCTGGCCAGCTTGTTAGGTCTGCAAACAACTCTGGGCCTCTCCACCACAGCTGTACATCTGTCACACTCCCACCGCGGCTACCGAGGTCTGCAGGATTCTCAGTAGAAGGTACGTGACGCCATTGAGTGTTTGGATGACTTTGAATCTTTTGCACGTGATTTGTGACGAACTGACGATATTCACCCTGGTCACGCAACCAGTGTAATGCAACTGTGCTATCCAACCAGCACTGGATGTCGGTTGTGAGCGGAAACCCTTCCAATGCTTTGTGTACGTTTGTCACCAGATTGACAGCCATGTGTCCTGATATCAGTTTGAGATGGGGAATGGTCAGCCGTTGTTTGGCAAGACGAAACTTGGCATCAACCAGACCTTGTGTAATGCCAGATTCTTGCGTAACAGCATAAAGCGCAGCACTCACGCCATGTCCACTGGCATCCCCGAAGGTGTGTAACTTCATTTCTTTGATCCGTTCTTGATAGGTTGCCAAACTGTGCGGCAGAGTGACCCTGTTTGGCAATTTGTGTTCCCAGTTTTTCCATTGATTTGCGCAAACATCTGGCAACAGAGCATCCCAAGCGAGTTTTTGGTTGCAAATTTCTCTGTAGATCAATTTTCCCTCCAGCATTACAGGCAACACCAATCCAAGTGGGTCGTAGACTTTGGCCAAATTTGCAAGAACTCCACGCTTCGTCAACTCAGCTGTTTCAGCAGGAAAGACTACTCCTAACGTGTCTTGGACTTTGTCCCATGGGATTCCAAGGAGTTTACTCTTCCCTTGATTCAATTTGTTTTCAAGTTGCTGCTTGGCAAAGGTGGGTTCGTCATCGCTGGAAGTCGTCTCTAGGTCTGGTACATTTGAGTGCCATTTGTGGAGTTCAAACCTTGCGTCAACAAAAACTTCAGCCGTTTCACGTTTCAACTTCTTTGCGTCTGTCACGGTGGGGTCACCTGAGATAAAGTCATCTATGTACAGGCTCTTTAATGCTTCTCTGATACTTTCTGGGAGGCGTGGTCTCCACAGTTCAAGGTGTTGCTGGATAACTCTGTTTAGCTGGACCGGGGACGGGGCTAAACCGAACACCACTCGGGTGAAACGCAGAATTTCCACTTATAAAACTCTACATTGTGAACAAAGTGACAGAAAGCTAATTAAATGTCAATCACAGCTTAACAGTTTCCAAAACAACAACAGTCCTTTTCAGAACTATGTTCACCCAAAGGATCATACTCAACCTACTTATGAAATGACTCTGGGTTGAAACCTTGCATAGTTTTATTTTCTCTTCAACTATTTTGATATGCACATTTATACCATGCATTGAGCTAGCTACACCCCTGGGAAGGAGTGATTTTCTGAACCTGGCCAGTAATTCTTGATTCTTACAAGCATGCACCATCTCTTGATGTTCATTTTTTATTGCAAAAAAAAAACTGGTATTGCATGATGTTTTTTAAGATAAAATTGCAGGGGTGTAGCCAGCCTATAAACCTGTTGGCCTACAAATTTGTGGTTTGATCACTCTCTCTTGTAATAAATTATGCATTTTGGGGGTGAGCTAAAAAGCTTAAGGTGTTGGTGAGGACACTGTAGGCCTACAACTAGTTGAAAAGCTTGGTACACCTCTGATTTGAGTGAGCTTTCAGTAGTCAGGTTTATCTAATAATAAATACGTAAAAAAATCATATATTTAGTGAATCAAAATGAGTTATGTTTCTTTTCTCAGGCAGAAAGGGAATGTGATGGTGGTAAACCAAGTAACGAAGGCAACAACAATAGTGTCATATTAGAGGATACAACATGGTCCTGTTATTGGTGGTACAACAAAGGTATAGCTCTTGGTAAATGGATTTTGAACTAGACGGCAGCATTGCAACAATAAGGAAATAAGTGGTACATTCAACATTGAACTCCTGGCAGCTGGTATAGAAAATGGACTGCATAGACGCTGGACTTGGAGGTTACTAATATCAGCTGAACAATAACGAGAATGATCTACATTCATGACTGAACTCAATGTCAAGCATCTCTGATGGAAAACTGTGCATGGAAAGGCAAGGTGATGGATAGCGTCAAGCTGTTGGTGTCTGTTATGGTGTGGTTTGGTATATGGCTCATTATATTTCCTCTGGAGACTGGGTAGGACTTGTTCATATGGCTGCATTCTGGTTTGGTAAGGTATGGTATGACTATTCAACATCAAGGTCATTATTTATTGGTTTCTAAGACATCATTGATCGAAATGTTTGTGATGATTACTTTTTAAATATCTTACATGTACTAAGCTATATTAAGCAACAGGAAATATTGTTCTTGCTCCCTAAAAGGGGTGGTGAATAGGTTCATTGTACCCAGAAAATTGTTTCAGAAACTTTCATCATCAATCTAATTTTTTGAGTTTCCTTTTAGTTGGATTTTTGTCTGATAAGAGATTTTAAATATTTTTTATTTTTAAGCCTGAGCATCCAGGCAAGCCTCTGATTTCACCATTTCACCATCCCTAATAAAAATAATAATAGGTTGCTCTAATGAGTAGACAATTGGTTTCCTTTATAATTATATAATAATATGTCTTAGATGACCAAAATTGCAAATTTTTGACCCAGCCCGGGAGGTCCGAATGTGGGGTACAGCTGGCCTGGGGTTTTCCTCCTAGGAGCAAGTAGACGTACAGGGAGGTTTTTCACACAGCTGTTGTTCCACAACCCCCATTCAATCAATTTTTTTTCACTCAAGACTAGCAGCTTAACTATTTTATATCACATTTTTTGTATTAAGTCCTATTAAGCAATCATTTAATTGCCCAATTGTTGTTCATGACTGGAAAAACTCGGTAGAGTCTTAGAGATCATAATGTCTTTTTAAGGTGTTTAACAAGATCTATTAGGGCACATCATGGTTCAGGAGATTTAGGAAGCAGATTAATTCTTCAAAACGTCTTTAAGTTTTATATTCATCTATTTATAGGCACTTTATTTCAGTTATGCAACAAATTGAAAGTAATTTATTGATTGTCTTAAATAAATTAATTATAACAAAATTCTTGCAGTGTGTGTGCCACCATTGTACAAACAAGGCCCTTGGGAACTGTAAAAAAATGTTGTCCTCAACATTTTTTGACTATTTCTCTCGATTGCTTACTAGGAGTGTAAAGTTTGGGTGTTAAATTGGTTAATTATTCATAAATGCTTGTTTGTACAGCCACTAAATAAGGTTTAAAGCTTCTGTCAACAAGATTCCATTGAGCAGTTAATTATTTTTTAAACTTGTTTATCAGGTTGATAATATAAAATATTTATTATCTCTCAGTTACACATTAATAGCTGCCTTTCAGCCGTCTGTTGACCATCTGTTGACTAATGGTTGTTTGCCAGTTGCATACTGACCGATTTGTTTGGCAGCTACCACAATTATTGTTTTATTACTAGTTAAATTTGCCTATCAATGGTATGAGTGTATCTCATTAGGATTCACACTTTATCATGACACATTGCTTACTTTATTCGCTATTATACGGCCTTTCATCAATAACTAGATAAAAAAATTCATGGGCTTTTTGTATTCAATTAATTGAAGGTACAGGATGCTGCATATGTTTTATATGCTATTCACAGTTTATGTTTCTGTGTGATTTTCAAGTTTGATTCCTTTCCTTTTCCAAAGAGTACAAATTACCTATGGGTACAGCCGTTGGGGGTGGAAGGTGGTGGAAACAATAGCCCCATGGTCAATTTATACTCATCAGCAATGTGTTGTTCCAAAAAATCCTCATATACAGGTGTACTCCCCACTAAAAGGGACTGTAAATTTCTAGTGGTAGTAGGTCTTTAAGACCAAAAAACAATTAAAATTAATGATGTGTATGAGATCGACTTAAATTTGAATTCCCATAGGGGTGAGGGGGACTCAGAAAAATCCAATCCATGGAGAGGGAATGAAGATAGCCTTAAGAATGGCACAGAAACAATTAATATGGGACCATGAATGATCCAAATTTTTTCCTTTCACTCCAAAATCACTGTCAGTCAACAATCTTATGAAGTTTAAGGAACATTTAGTTCACATTTCAGCACAGTTATTTTTATTTGTTAACTCTCTTGTGAGTTTGTGACTCGAGTAGATGCCTGGAATTGAGGCTACTATTGTAGTTAATAGTTGCCATCATAGATAAGGGATGAATATAAGGATTTCTTCCCCCGGGGTACAGATTACAATTCATGATCAGCTGGTTATTGGCAGCCATTATTGCAAACAAATTTTGCCAAAAATATTAATTTTTGAGTATTAAATCATTGAGTCCACTTGTAAGGGCTCATGGTCACAGGTTTCTATGGTTACCTTCTCACTTCACTCCTACCAGTTCCTACATGTAAGCTCATCTGATAGTATTTGTCAATTCAGGTGATGGCTGCCAAAGCACAATCAGCTTGCACCGAATATTACAATGTATGTTTTCCCAGATATCTTTCCTTCCCCTAAAAATTTCAAGGGCCGGGGGTACTCCCTTAAGGCTACAAAGGTATATGCAGCATCTGAGTATGCTTCTTGAACTTTTTAGGTTTTAGTAAAATTGGGTGTATTTATCATAGAATTGATTATACAACATTAATTATTTCAAATGTTTGGGTCTGAAATAGCATAATTATTTTGGCCTTCAGTAACTAGGGTCTGAAATTGATTATGTTAGTTACCATTTTTCATTTTGATGAAGGATGCCATCATTCAGGTCTGAAATAGCTTGAGTAACTGGCCAGGGAAATCAAAATCCCGCACTCTGAAATTGGGCATCTAAGGGTTTCCATGACACATGCTGGATGAGTTCACGTCCGGATTATTTTAGTCTACGGTAACTACCTTTTTTCAAAAATTGAAGTTGCCTTATGTTTAGCATGAATTTAAGTATTATTTTTTTGATAGAGGACTGATCAGTTAAGTTGGCTAGGAAAAATAGTTTTTTAGTTTACCAGTATGTGTCATTAAAAAACGTTTTACTCCAGTTTCAGCAGCAACTGGAGTAATCACTGAGTAATTAACATAATGTCTCTAATAATAAAAAATTATTGACGTCATTCTAATTAATAAAAAAATTGGTAACCTATTTCTTTTATCTGCTCAATGAAAACTTGTTTAACATTTACAAGGCATAATATGTTGGGAACAGATAGGTTGTTTAATATTAATTTGTTCATTATTAGAAATTATTGCTGATTATCATAATGAAAATCAACACCTTGCTGTCAAGATCTTAATGAAGGACAGGCATAGCCTGTCTTTTGCATCTCCCATTAACTTAGAAAGGCAATCTGGGAAAAATACCACATTTAGAAATCTTGATCTTACTAGCAGGGTGTTGTTACTGATTTATAAGCAAAGGAAGTGACTAAAAAGTGAACATAACAACATTTATATAATACATATAAGTGTTTAACCCTTTTACAGTCAAAGTTAACAGAATTTAACTTTTGAGGGTAAGTCACAAATTAATTTTGAAAAACAGATTAATGAAGTATTTAAATTTATCAGGAAGATGAAACCAGGAAAGTATAGACATTCTTTTCTCCTCTTAATATGAGACCACTTTTCTTTGATTGGTAATAATGCTTCCTTTGCTTACAATTGTTGGTGGACCATTTGCACGGTGGCACCATATGACTGCAACTGACAACCAGAATCCTGTAGTTTTTCAAGGGTCAGTGTAGGCTATTGTTGTTTTACCTTGCTGCGATCACAGCATTTAAATAAGCTAACTTAGGGGAAAGTAATGAGAATTCTGGGAGTGTTGTAGTCAAATGAAGCTGTAGTGAAAATGGCCCATTAGATTTTACATTATTTCTTCAAATACAGCAAGCTCATTAGCACACTCAAGACCTTGTATTAAGTTCCAATTACCTTAAATTATGCCACAAGCAGCAAAAATTATTCATAGGCATTGATTAAATAACCAAATTCATTTGAATACATTTTTCCATCAACTTTTTCAACAGACAAAGGGAAGTTTTGATTTTTTTTCTGCAAACAATAAGGCTGTTTCAAAGAGGAAAAGAAGAAAAAAAAAACAAACCAAAGGAAGCAATTTCTTTTCCTATAACTAATGGCGTCATGGATTTGCCATATTAAGTTGACTTGCAGTAATACAAACCACTGACTTTCCATATCAGAATAATTATTTTTCAGGTTATATTTATTTCTTTACTGTTTAAGGTGATCACTGGTCTACTGGTATCTCAAACTTGCATTTTTAATCCAAATCTAGAAACAAAAGTTAGGTCCATCGATGTCATTTCTTGCTCAGATGTGCAGAAGTGCAATGTCTTTAAAAAAGGAAAACACAAGGAAGTTTAGGAATACCTTTCAACTCCTTCAAGGTTTTCAGACTATTGATCACCATCACAACATTCTGTTAAATTCTCTGTAGGTATAATGCACATGTGTATTTATTTCTTGGTGTTACAAAGTTCCTGCTCACTTAAACAATTTAGGGCTTAACACCACTGAAAGGATTTTTTATTGCCTTTTTTTTTTTTCTCTGGGTAGGTTAGAATTTTGCTTTTTGCAGGTGGTGATCTGCTATTATATGACTAGTAACATAATAAAAAATATTAGAGTTATTACTAATAGTTCATTCTTTATATCCTTTTCCTTCTGGGACTTGAATTGTAACACCAAGGAATACAGGGCTATTATGTTTAATAAGTGCTAATGGGCTTGCATTTACTACATAATATGTTAGGTTCTTATTTAATTTCAGACCTCAGGTGGCACACGCACAAGATTAGGAGCCCATCACTTGGGAAAGGTCATGTTTAAATCTAGCCAACCTCGCCCCTGCTGGGCTGTGGAAGCTCTGCCTCTGAGAAGGTGTGAATTCTGGTGTCCTCTGAGATATTCCAACTTAGAAATCCTGGGAAACTTTATCTGATCCTGTAATTCATGCTGAGGGCAGTTGGGCACTTGGAAGATTTGGCCGTTTGTTCCCAAGTGGGGAGGACAGCGTGAAGGAAGGTGAGAGTTTGCTTCTCATGTTCTTAGGGTTTCATTCATTTTGTTATAATACCACACCTTTTTCCAAAAAAAATAAATAGATAACCATTTCGATCAAGAAAGTTGCTTGTCTGCAAACAATATGTCTGGGAATGTTTCACTGTTGAGGATGAAAAACGGGAGTGCAAACATCGTGCTTCCCGGCTCGGTGTGTCGACGGATGATTCGAGGGCAGAGAACTGAGCACTGAATCGCATTGGTCTGGCCTGGGTGGATTTTCACAAATGACATCAAATTGAGCTAATAGTCAATATGAATCTTTCTAATGGGGGACAACTGGTTAAGGATGTCTCTTCTAAACCTAAAGCTTTTCATTTCCTAACAATCAATAGCTTTCCAAAATATTGCACAAAAACACAAATAGCACATAAATCATTTCCATAATTGCCAAATTTTGTACTGATATTTTTTGAATAGCTGAAAATTTAACGAAAACCATAAACAAAACAACGCTCATAAATAGGTCCAAATTTATTTAATTTCCATCTTTTTCCTACCTGACTAGCTGAAAGTTTAACGAAAACCATAAAAACAAAGCCAACGCTCATAAATAGCTCCAAATTTATGTCATTTTCATCTTTTTTCTACGTCAGATTATAACAAATTCATCAAAACTAAGTTTAGTTTACATCAACATCTGTTGTTTTTACCTGTTGTTTTTTGGTCAACTGAAAACAATAGGCAAACAAACATGGCTGTTGATGTTAGACTAATAATATCAGCTTTAGATACTAAACCATTTTCGAAATAAGGAAATACTTGATTAATCAGACAGCTGCGGTAATCTGCTCTAAATCCTTATTTTTAAGGACATAGAATAGATTTCCTTGGGCTGTGTGAAAAATCAGGTTAACTTGGCCTAAATTTCGGATAGCCTTAGGTAAACAGCTAGAATTAGTAGAATAATCATTTTTGCCAAGTCTTAACTTTTCACGCTGTAAGGCAATTTCTCGGTGGTGACTTCAATTGATGCTTCAAATTACGGTTTCGGATAAAGGTCTGGAACCATATACTTAAGATCATTTTTGTTATATTAAAAATTATATATTTGGCTAGTTCCAGTCATTTATCGGAATCCCGATTTATAGTATCCATTCCAGTCACGACCGTATTTCCACGCTATTTAGGCTGTTGTCACGATCGTCACGCAATGCTGGTAATGTCGGCTAGCGTGACCATCGTGACTTAAGCCTCAAATCTCCTGAGAACTTTAAGATAGGACAATTTAAATAATTATTATGTAGAAAAACATAACGACTTGCTTTTGAATCCAAATTTTTTTTAGGAACTGAGGCATTAAATTTCACTAGCTTCACATTTCTTTCGCATTAATTTCTTAAGGTAAAAATAAACCTTTATTTCAATGAGAGAATTAATCGAATTATTTCAACTGGAAGCAAAACAAACAAAAATTTAAATCATCTGCAAGATCACTTTAATCCTTTTAGTTTGGCGAAATCTGACGGCGAACCTACATGGCACTGAGTTAAACGAATTTCAACATTAGACTATAAGGGCAGCCAAATTTAATATATAAAACGAAATATTTAAAGCACAATTTACGCGGCACTGTAGCAGTGCTGCGTAAATTTTGCTTCTTAATGTTTCGCTTTATTACTTTCAGATAATTTCGACTATTTAGAATAACACCAATAATAAACGACGCGTAAACAATACGCGTAATTTTCACTTCCAAATTTACTTTAATGTAGGTCTAAACACTAAATACTAAACAATAACTAGGACGAGAGAAATCCATTATCAGTAGCTTCGCAGAGGAGAGATTATTATTGACTTGTGCTCTTTGGTGAAGTTTGTGGAATGAAGGTTGGTCAGAGCAGCAGTGTTCAATTTTCTGGGAACCGATGACGGAGACCCACTGAAGACTGAGTTTCACTTTGTTGCGCCCTCTTTTTTCTTGTCCACGACTCTGGATATTTTTCACGATATATTGACTTTGCAGACACGCACTTTCAAAGCAAATTATAGTTTTCACTACAAACTATTTGGCTAATTTTAATTCCAAATTAGTTTGGTGTGGTATTGTGATAAAGGTGAATAAGACCCTGAGGGCATGAGGAGCAAACTCCCACTTTCCTTCACGCTGCCCTCCCCACCTGGGAACAAACGGCCAAATTTTCTAAGTGTCCAACTGCCCCCAACTTGAATGAAGGGATCAGTTAAATTAGACCAGGATTTTAAAGTTGGAATATCAAATGAGGACAGAAGAATGAACACCAACTCGGAGCAGAGTGGAAGCAGTCCGGCAGGGGCGAGGGAGGCTAGATTCCTTTTTTTTTGTATATATTTTTTATTGTAAATAAATGGACAACAGAGACAAGTTTTATTTCTTCAATAAAGTATTGTATCTTCAGTACCTGTGCTGTTTACTTTGTAATCCAACTACTTGAGTGAACCAGATAAACCCCCTAAAGGCTCAAACACAGTGAAACATTACGCGCGGTAAAGGCCGGTTTTTACTAACGGCATGAACACAAGCGTCAGTTTAGTGAAGACATCAACAACAATAGCATAAGCAAAAATTTAGGAAATCCTACGCTCTTATTATAATTCTTCTTCCGCGCTAAGAATTAACACAACATAAGCACAAGCAAGACAAACCAAAACAAAGTTTGTTTTGTTGTGCTAAGGTCGTGCTGTGTTAATCCTTTACGACGAGAAAACAAGAATAAGTTCGTCCGTTTACCAGATCTTTGTGCCCACACTTTCAGTTTTGCCGGTATTAATTTAATTGCTAATACACTTCAGTTGTTGATGACCTCACTAAACTTAAGTCTGTGGTACGCCACTAGTAAAAACCTGCCTCAAAATTACACTGTGTTTCCACCCCTAACAACCTTGTCCGAAATGTTCTAAAAAAAATACTGCGTCGTAATTTGCCTTAGAACTCTTTGTAGGGGTAGAAACACAGTGCAAAGTTACTGCGCGTAATGATTCCCTGTTTGTCCGAGCCTTTCAATAAGCCAAGTTCTGCTTCACATACTATAAAGCTTTAAGCAATCAAAAAAGCGACGGCAGCAAGATCGGCATTTGAAAAAATAATTAGCAGTTATGCGAACATCAGTTATCGCGCGCGTTTTGAATTTGATATTTCGTTGCTAAATGTTTGTGTTCCGTTTCAGAACCTTGATTTTATATATTATTACTTTTCTTGTATTCCGTACAAAAGCGAATAGATATGCAAAAAAATGAAAGCGAGCGTGCTGGGAAAGCCTTTTGTTATTGTTTCAGTTTCGTCAGCATTTTAAACTTACATATTAATTTGAACTTTATACGCTTGCGTTTTGAATTTGATATTACATGGCTAAATATTTGTGTTCTCAAAACTTTGAATTTTTGATTATTAATTTTCTTGTTGTTTTGCTTGCAAAAGCGAATAAATGTGCCAAAAAAAAAAAACACAATGAGAACGAGCGTGCTGGCAAAGCCTTCTGTTCTTGTTCTAATTTTCTCAGTATTTCAAATGTAATTATTAATTTGAACTTTGTACGCGCGCGTTTTGAATTTAATATTAAATGTCTAAATGTTTGTGATCTCAAAACCTTGAATTTTAGATTATTACGTTTCTTGTTGTTTTACATAAAAAAGCGAATAAATGTGCAAAAAAATGAAAACGAGCGTGCATGTGAAGCCTTTTTGTTACTTTTTTAGTAGGTGCCATTGTTGTTGCCGTCGTCATTGTGATTGCTTGAGCTCCAAAAGTTGGAAAAACATAAGGGGATAAACTTCAGACTTGTTCAGCGAGCGGCTTGTTTTCCCTTAAACGACATTCCACAAAATACATACACATAGAAAAAAAGAACCTACTATGCGCTAAATCCGATGTCAAACTTGCGTCTGATCTTCTTCGCGGTCGTTTTTTGGCTTCACGACTTTGCGTGACGAGCCTAAATAACGGCCGCAAAAAGGTCAAAAAAGACATCCCAAGTTTGATACGAGTTGTTGTTAATCAGAATTTCAATTTGCACATGTATTTATGGATTGCATTGTTATTGCAAAACAAACTGCCAGTCTGAAGGCCTTTAGAATACTGTGAACTTTTTTCATCCTGGCCCCCTTCCACAGCAAGGCTTTTGTAATTCTTTACAAATCTGAGATGAGCTGGGCGTTACTTGGCAGACAAAGCAGAGGGTTTTCTTTGCCATCTCAGGGTCCTCTAATTTTAAACAGCTTTTCATGACCCTTTCTGAACATAGCTTGCTAACTATGTGAGAGCTTCCTCATCGAGTCTCCTATTTTCAGGTATCTAGCCTTCTTTAAAACTATTTTAGCTGCCTCATTCAGGACTTTTAGTCTTTCCCTTCATTCCTTGCCTTCAAAACTTTCATTTCCCAAGGATCATTTTACCACCCAACATTCCGATTTTTCCAGTTTTTAAGCAGTTTCTACAACAGGTAAGCCAGTAAATCGAAGTATACATGCTTATGCTCTAATGTAGCTGAATGTTTTTGCGTTACAGGGGTTTATCTCTTGTCACATTTACAAAAAACAAGGGAGGAAATCGAGCAATTTGGGCTATAAAATACAAAAAATGTGTGGCTGGAAAATAATTATACTCGCGCAGGTGCACCTTTGGCGCAGACGTACACACTGATCGAATATTCAAGTCAAAAGAAGGCACAACAAGTATGAAAAAAGTGAATTAGATTGAAAGACACAACTTTTTTGTTTAAATAATTTGCTTGCCAAGTCCAATCATACAGAAACACAGACTTATAAAGTACAGGACCAAACTTTTAAAACACCCTGTGCATAATATAAGTCATATAGGTCACTTTTTCAGTCCAGTATTATATCACTCAATCACAAAGCTAGCCTGAGAAAACAGATGACATTGTGCAACACCACCACTGGTTTCCCAAGTAAATGACGTCTGAGAAACGAGCCCAGAATTCCATACTGATGATGTGTCACTACCCAGATCTGAGTAGTGCTTCTGATTGGTTGTACCGCTCGTGAAATTTGCTTCAACTAATCAGAAGCACTACCCAGATCTGGGTAGTGATGCACCATCAGAATGGAATTTCTGCCCCTGTTTCTCAGATGTCATGTCAGCTGTTTTCTCAGGCTATCACAAAGCTATGGCTGAGCTAGGTAATCAGTCAATCAATACATGTAAGTCACTGTCAGTCCAGCAATATACCAGTCACACAAACAGCTACTCCTGAGGCAATCAGTCAATCAATACATGTAAGTCACTTTTTCAGACCACCATTATATCACTCAATCACAAAGTGGCTGTTGAGGTAATCAGTCAATCAATACATGTACATCACTGTCAGTCCAGTAATATATATTAGTCAGACAAAAAGCTACTACTGAGGTAATCAGTCAATCAATACAGTCATGTAAGTCACTGTCAGTTAGTCTTCTATTACACCAGTCAGACACAGGACACACAGCAACTGAGTAAGTTAGTCAGTAGGGCTTTAAATTAATAAACTTCTTAGGTCACCACCTTTTTGCGACCAGTTGAAGAAATCTAGTCGCCAGATGCATATAATTTTTTGGTCCCCAGTTTCTACAACAAAAGAATATTTTATAATAATTTGTTGGATTATCCCTTATCTGGTTGCGTTGGACACATTTGCACAAGCAAATATGAAAATATCACAACAAAAAACTAACAAACTTATACTACATAACTTTGCGCGATTCAAATTTATAAGTAAATAAGAGTTTCCAGTCGCATCTTTGACTTTGTAGCAAACAGGAGCTAAACGCAATTGCATCTTGAAGTTGCAAGTTAGTACAATTTAGGATCAACATGGCCGAGAGCCATCTATTATCAGATCTCCTCTTTCTAAGTGAAACCGCTTGCCACTAAAAGGTGCAGAAAAAAAATGCAGTTAAAACGATCAATCAGATTTGGAGGTAAACTTGCTAGATTTATGTGATTTGGCACATTTTTTGATGACGAAAGTGAGCAGATTATCAATTCAGTAAATGCTTGCTTTGGCTACATACTCTTTTAATTTAAATCTAAATCATAAAAAAAACTAGTTGCCAATTAAAGTAGTGACTAAACCAAAATTTTTAGTTGTCACGCAGAGAATGTTAGTCCCATTGGTGACCATATCAGTCTCAATTTAGCTTGTGTGGCAGGTGATCAAGCCCTGTATTCAGTCACCGCCTGTAAGTTTTAAAGTCCGTTTAGCAATACAGTGTATGTCAGTCAGACACAGCCAAACACTCACCAAGTCCATTAGTTAGCCTTTCACTAAGCTACATGTACTGGGTCAGTTCAACAAAAAATTATATCAGTGAAATTTTTATAACAGTTCTACTGAGTCAGTATTTAAAAGATGGTCACTTTTATAGTCCGAAGGTCAGACACACAGCTACTAACTGTCAGTCAACGACAGAGTTACTGACAAAGAAAGTCACTCAGACAGTCACTAAGCCAGTTGTCATTCAACCAATGAGTCATTAATGATTCCACCAAGACAGTCAGAAAATTAACAGCTTCTGAGGCATAAATCAGCCAGCCATCAAAACCCACAGCCAGTCCAGCAAAAATAAATACATTCCACTTAAACCACATGATCATTCATTATACCAAAAATGCCAATCAGTTTCAAAGTTCCTGAGCCATTTGGACAGTCACTAAGTCAGTTGATGTCAGTCAACAACTGAGTCAATAAATTATACATTTTAGCAAGTCAGCCAGACAGCTTCTGATAGAGGCAATTAGCCAGCCACTGAGAAACACAGTCAGTCTGGCCAAAACCTATGTTTGGGAGGTCACAGGTTCGAATCCTGTCCGGGACTCAGATATTTTCTTTGTCCCACGCTCGTGACATGCTGAGCATTTCATTTTCACATTTGCTTCACAGAGCTTAAAATTTACCGTCTTTCATTCTTTCACCACACATTGCATCATCAACATTGCTGATCCTAGCAGCAAGCAGGAATTGCGTGTCAAATATGAACCTAGTATATGGCTTTGCTCTCCAAGAGTTCTCCGTAGCTCAAGTGGATAGAGCGCTCACCCAGTGTTTGGGAGGTCATTAGGTTTGAATCCTGTCAGAGACACAGATTTTTTCTTTCTCCCACGCTCATGACATGCTGATCATTTCATTTTCGTGTTTGTTTCATGGAGCCTATCTTTCATTCTTTCAAAAGTAATTTTCATTTACAATGGTCAATATATAAATTTCCATCAGTAAGTACACCTCGGGCATTAATTGGTCCATCAGCTGGGCCACTTTTGAGGTTGCAGTGAAATCAGTTATTCCGTCAGACAGTCAAAAATTTCTCCTTCTCAAAAACCAGTCAATCAGTTTTCCTCAGTAAGGGACGAATTTACAGGGTAGCATGTACTGTAGATTGCATATCTATACTAGTACAGCTGTACCAGTTTGATCCTAATGATTATTTTTAGCAGAACTTGGCTTTGATTAAATAACAAAACTGTAACACTGTAGTTGAACAAAGTAGATTAATGCTATCCCGAGAAAACTACTGGCAACAATGAAGATTTTTTGTATTAGTTGGCACTTCACCAACAATTGTACGTTGCCTGGAATTTAGCAATTAAAATTTTACGGTTAAATAAAGGTGTTGATAGTATAAAAGAATGAATTCGAGTTTTTGCTGCTGTCATAACCATTATTCCTCTGCAGAAAAGGTTTTGTGTTATATGTCTATAAATTTATTTGAAACAGGAAGGACGGAATAACCTTGTTTCGTTTCTCTTATTGAAGTGCCAAATCTAATCAGTCTTGGAAGTCGTTGTTAATCATCATCGATCAATGACTATTGTTGAAAAGCTAGTTGCTGACTGAATTGCTGATTGCATTTGTCAATAGTACAGTGTCCTGATTGTTAAGGAAAACATTCAACATGGTAATCATAACCTTTAACCTTTTTATTTTGGGAACTTTTGATTAATTAATGACCTCCATGCAATCCTGGGTTTTCTATACTTTGAATTGCCATTAGTCAAATCAAAATGTGGTACAAAATAATTTTGAGCAGGCTGTAATAATTATTTTGATCTATTGATGAGCATGGAAAATTCTCTTTTTTGAATTTTGATTTGCTTGCAAAATGTGAATTATTTTGCTTGGTTTATTGGAAACAGCAAAGATAGATGAACTTCTAGTTCCAGCCACTATGGTACAGCTTTCTCTGGGTTAGCTTAATGATACTTTGAGCAAACAAAGGTTCCAGTTCAGTTTAATCTGGTTCAATCAAGAGCTGGATTACAAAGTAAACCGTACAGCACTTACAGTACTGAAGATAACCTCTAACTAAATTTGGGCTTCTCATTAAGTCAGCTCTTGATACATTCGCGGCATCTGATCTGGAAAGAAAAGTTGAAAATGGCAGATCTCATTATAAATCTACTGATTATTGATAAACAGAACAGACCAAATTCCATTAATATAAAATTTATCAGCAACCACATTTGAATATTATAGCATCTTGACCTAATTAAGGGAGCACACTCCCATTCAGCTAAAAGATGGAGCTTTAGCATCAACAACGGCGAAGGCGGGAAAACGCCTCTTTTCATACTGATTCCAGACTTTTTTGCAAATCAATAGTTTCTTTTTCCAGACTCAAGGTTATCAAATAGGTAACTGACAGAGACTTTAAAAAAGGCAGGAAAAAGTTTTTTTTTTAAGATGGGCTGCAAATATAGTGGGGGGGGGGGGGGGGGGGTTGAATAAGATTTGACCAAAAACAAAACCAATTTCACTTGTAAAGCAATTGTTGGAGCCTACCTTAAAAATATATATATATAAAAATATAATAAAAACTCAAACAAAATTCCATTTTTCCAGACTTTATCTCTATTTACCAGCCTTTTTCCAGACCTGGAAAATTGCCAGGCAAACTAATTTTTCAAGACTTCTTCAAGAATTCAATTTGCATTTTTTTCAAACTTTGGTGCATTTACTTCTTTTCGATGAGAATGTCAAATGTAGGTGAATTCCCTGGAGTTGACTTCTTGGGGAAAGTACTGCTGGTTGCTTAATTATTACATTCATGTTCTCCATAACGCATGAAATTAGGCATGTTCATTTCATAGTCATGCAGATGTTATCGCTGCCGTGGTCATTGTCGTTGCTAAGGTCCCTAATTAATCACTGGAAAATGAGTGTCCCCTTCCTTTCTCAAGGCATATCTCAAGCTTGCATATCAGGGAGGTTTGTCCTTCAAAGATGACCAATATAACAGTGTTACAGAAAAGTGAAACTTTGAAAATTTAAAGTAAAAATTAATGTACCGCACTTACAGTAGTTTAGATGATCTCTAACTAAATCCAGGCTTCTGAAGTCTTGATCCATTCTGAGACATCTGATCTGGAAAGAAAAGTTGAAAATGTTACGGCTCATTAATTAATTAACTTAATTATTAATTTACTAAATAACTATTTCCAAAACAGACCAAAATTCCAGTATACATGTACCATATTATACTTTTATGAATAATTTATTAGCAGCCACATTTGAATATTCACCTTGGCCTTATTACTATAAAAATGATCTGACAGGTGCCTGATGAATTTATTTAATTTAAGGGGTGTATACACTGTAATAGATAGGAGGCATCAGAGTGCAAAGAAAGTGGTGTCCGATAGCCTGGGGCTAGTGGATTTTGCTATTGGGCTAGTGATTTCTGTTCTTAACTTGCCCAATGGGCAAGTGAAGTATTTTGAGGAATTCAACTTACAGAAGAACTGTGAAATCAATTCTGCTCATCAAAAAATTTTGGGAGCGATAGTTGAAATGACGTTTGGGCCAGTAAATGCTAGCTTCAGCTTGCCCGAATGGCAAGCTGTAAAAATGACTTTCTTTGCACCCTGGGCATTAAAAAGAGACCAGCTCAACAAAACTAATACAATTTTAATTTCTTGAAAATATCCTTGAGATACTTAAAAAAAGAAGAATAGCCAGCAGCGTGCATTATAACACTGGAAAATTAGTATGCCTTACTTTTTCAAGGCACATCCCGCTGGAATGACAACTGTTACACTACACATTAACCTGTAGATATTGCGCCCCGATAGCCTGTGTAGCAGGCGCTTGGAAGTGGTGGGCGCAACAAAGAAACAGACGTGCGAGGGAGACATGGGAGGGGAGAGGGAGCACCTGCCTGAGAAGCCCATGAAAGTCATTTCAACTTGCTTTCTGAACATGCGGAAATTTCTGTTGGTTGGGAGGCTCCCAAGGGGATAAAAGTTTGCGTTAGGCAAGAAAACTCAATCAAACAAATCACGAGATCATTATTTTGTAAACACGTAGTACATGGATGGACAATGCAGTGAAGGTTTTATACTTTTGATTTTAATTATAACACCACTAAAAGGTAGAATCGAAGTTCAGATCTTGGAGGTCACTTTACAGGGGCGGATCCAGGATTTTTTTTAGGAGGGGGTGCACTCGTCTCTTGCTCTACTTCAACACCAATAAACCACATAGTTTTTTTTTTGCAGAATACCAGTTGTATTAGAAAACTGCAGGTCATCTTAGAAGGGGGGGGTGCGCACCCCCTGCACCCTCCCCCTAGATCCGCCCCTGCTTTAATACTCAGACTATATGGCTGTTGTCTAAAACAAAAGTTGGAATATTCAAACAATATTCACAAAGAAAGAATTTGACATCAAATACGTATCGGCAGAAGCAGTGACCGACGAAAGATTTGTCGAATTATCTTTGAAATGAAGATCACGGAAATATTCTCAAAAAGAACTTGGCGGCTTACATTCTCAGTGGAATGCATACCATCAAAACCTGGACAGGAATGATAAAATGAAGCACTTACCAGAAGCATGAATATGAAAAACCTTTCACTATTGTTATTATTTGCTGGAAAATGACCTGGTGTGTAATGTTTATGTCTCATTTTTGCAGCCTATAAAAACGTCTCGGTACAGTTTGTGTTCTGAAGTTTTTCGTCAGATCCACTTACTAAGATATATCTGCTCCAAAAACGGCTCCCACTTTGAGCAATAACAGCAATGGTCATTTTCCACATCAGTGTTGTGACTTCGTAATCTCAGAGAACATTATATTTAGCTTTTTATAATACAAAGCATGCATTCTTTAAAAAATACCCATTTTTGATCCTGTTTTTTCACTTTTTTTGTGCCTTTGGCTAAAAACAATTTCAAGCAGTTTGTTTAGCATCAGTTTATTGCTCCATCGCTGAAATAACCTAGCTGATCTTTATGACAGATATATTTAGACCAAAGATATAAATGTACAACCTTTTGTTTGTGCAAGTGTCAATCATTTCCTGTCAAGATTTCTGAAAGATCACACAGTGACTTTCAGGTAATCGGACAGGAGGTGGGAAACCATTTTCATGGGCCTCTCTGGCACTGATGCTGCCTCTTTCCTCACGTGTCTCCCTCTCATGCACCCATTCTTTCTTTCATCCAAATACTTGCAAGCGCCTGCTCAGCAGGCTAGCACCCTGCAGCAATGGCATGTTGTGGTGATCGCAGAAGGATGGTGTAAATGAGGGAAAGGCCAATGATTTTTCAGCGGCAAAAGAGGAGAAGCACATAAATTCATACTTGCCTTTCATGCCGATCAGGGAGGTATATCCTTCAAAGATGATCAATAAATAACTTACTGTGTCAGAAGTGTGATACTTTGAACAAAGTAAAAAGTACTGCACTTACTGTAAGTCTGAAGATAATCTCTAACTGAATCCAGGCTGCTGAAGTCTTGATCCATTCTGGGGCATCTGATCTGAAAAGAAAAATTGAAAATGTACTTCAGCTCATTAATTCACTGATCATTAATTATTTTACTAAAATAATAACAATTTACAGAACAGACCAAATTTCAGTATACCATATACTGCCATGAATAATTATGATTTTTAAGCAGCGAAAAAGGGAACACACATTATTTTAATTAATGCTTGCATATAGGAGAAGCATGCAACTTCCACTTCAAAGATGATCACTTATAATTGTTACAGAAAATGTAAAACTTTGAACGAAACATCAAGCATCATTTTAGTCTCAAAGAGAACAACAAACTTAAAAACACATTGCTTCCAAAAAATTTCAACTCTTGCAGAACATTAAGAAAGTGCACAGGAAGCCAGGGTGACGGGGTGCGGGGGTTGGAGACATGACATGTCAGAAAAATAAATGGTGTACCACTGTACCGAAGTCCGAAACACTGAATTTATTTCAAGACAACTCTGTCAATTCCTTGTCTTTACTTTTCTTGTTACTCCAGTTCATATTCAGTATCCATCCCTATGAAAGTGCGCATGATAGTTACATTCCCTCCCCTTTTTTTGCTTATTTGCTTCAAACTCCTGATAACTCAAACGTTTTTTGATTTCCCTTCAAGGTTTGAGTTGTCGGGGTCGACTGTATTTTATTTACCAAATCAACCAATCAGAGCTCCTGAACAGATTCGGGACAGACTAAGTTATCAGCTTGTATGGCATTTCTGTTGTTGAGGCGCAGACGTCTCTCTCACGAAACATCCCAGTGGAGAGATAGAAGCATGGGGAAACGGCTGTATTCGCCAACCCTACCCTTTGGAAGCCCTTACGAGAACATTTCTGTTAACAATAATATAGTCAACTTAGAACAGTTTAATGCTACTGGGGGAAAATATATTGTATAAATATAACCTTTGAACTACCGTTGGGTTAAATAATAGTGAACTTACGCAACAGGACGGGAGAGGAAAGAAGACGGCAAACCTTGTGTGACAAGCGTGACAATAATTTTGTTTGGAATAACTTTCCGCCAAACTTCACCTTTCTGTAGACAGATCTTTTTGTAAAAGACTAGAAAATATTAATGGTAAGTGCAGATCACGACAAAACTCGCAAGTAATAGCCCTGTCAGGTTTTTTCACACTGGCGTTTGGCCGTCCTCTTCTTCCGTCCTGTTGCGCAAACTTACTAATTTGCTATAATGCACCGCACGTGCAACAAGCACACGGGGAAGCACATTAAACGTGTCGATGAAAATTGTTGGGATAAAACCAACTTCCTATCAAAACGTCAGTTAGAAAAGACACAAAAAAGGGTAACAAGAGACTCTTGAAATAAATTTTTTCCTGTTAAAACATGCAAATAATGGCTACAAACCTTGAAGTCGGAGAATACAAAAACATCGGGGAAGGGACTTACGTCGCGCCATCTTTGAATTTTATGTTTGTTCCCAGTAGCCGAAATAAACACGAGGTCGCCAAATGTTGCGCGCAACTTGGTCAAGTCTGTAAAGTCGACGGTCAAGTCAGGTAATACAGGGAGGTAGCGGTGGGAGGGGCGGGGGAGGGCCCTGCGGGAAATGCTTCCTTCGTTTTTGCAGCTTTTTGTGACAGCCAGAAAACCCTAGAAAAGATGGCCTAACTAAGCAATCCTTGCCTTAAACCCAGCCTACAGGCATCATTAATTTTTTTTGTCTTTTCCTTCCTCTGGTCTTGGCGTGTCTCGCGCTCGCTCGCGCCCCAAAACCCGTCTGACGCATACAGCATGTCCATTAGCTGGGGTCTTTGTTATTTATGTCTATCTCCAAGAAGTGTCCCTCACAGCCACTTTCGTCTCCTAAATGAAGGTTAGGGTGGTGTCAACCAATTAAACATTTTATTTTATTAACTGGGCTGCCTGTGACGAGCCTGTGCCACTCTGCCTGTGGGGGCGGAATTCCTAGCAATCTGTGGTGGGGATGTGCCGTCTGACTTTCCAAATCCTTACCCTAGACCAATACCTATAAGGCAAATGTAAGGAAGTACCCTCCGGGATTTTTGGTTCACAAAACGAGTGCTATCAATTATTAGGGAGCTTAAGCAACGACGACGGCGACGACAACGAGAACGGCAAAAAAGCAGTAGGCTTATATCAGCAAAATAAAAACAAAAGACCAGGTCTCTCAATCATATAACTTCCTATATCCTCTAAGCTGCAGAATTGCTTTTATTTATGTAGTTGTCGGGCTTCCCCTTGCAGCCCTCCCATGTTTATGCACCCATGTTATCCCCTTTTGCGCTGGAAAGTTCAGTAATCTATGATCCTGGACAAATGTCCTTGAGACAGTAAAAGCATTTCAGCAGTTCTATGTGATTCACGCGTAACGTTCGGAAAAGCAGTGCTGATCCAATTCAATGTTGGACGATCAAAGAAATTGTGGGTCAGTAATGGTTATGGTTTCAATACTGTCCGTGGTGTGGGAGAGGAACTGAGGAGGTGCAATGTTAGTCGCACGCTAAGTTTTTTTTTTTTTTTTTTGGTGTGTGTTTAAATTCAAAAGGGTTAGAACTGTACAACTGTGCCAAGAATTTTGTCCATGATTGTAAAACCTTCTGTTCTTGTTTTACGTATGGTAGTGATCACCTTTTCTAAACCACCATATATAGCTTACTACTTGCAAACATTTTCCTTCCACGATATGTTTTTCTTCTAATAAAAGACAACACCAAACTCTATACGAACAAATTCGGGGCGGAAAAACGTTAAAAAGAAAAGAATACTAATACCATACGAACAAATGATGTGTGGAAAGCGTTAAAAACACTCTGTTGTAAGGAAAAACGTTGAAAAAACAGTCAGGGCAACCGTACAAAGTAAAGGGAGATGTCTTACGAAGAGCAATGCCTTATGCTGAGGTGCCACTTAATCTGATCGCAAAACTTAATTATCCTTATAGTTGAATGTTACAAGAGATCCATGGCGTCCAGAATCGATCGTCTGGGTTTTAGCTCTGGCCAGCAATTTTTGGAAAATTTCAAGATCTTTCCGGCACGATTTCAAGGCGGTAAGATATTTCATATTTAAGGTCTTGCAGGAAGGATTTTGAAAATTCAGGATCTTGCCGGTAAGATTAAGAAAAGTTCATAAGCTTTTGTCAGCAAGCTGCCGGATTTCAAGATTGGAGGCACAATTTCGTCATATTCAAATTGCGGTTTCGTTAGCTGACACAGTTTAGATTCGTCAAGTGACCAAACGCTGTTCGCTAGTAAAATCGAAGAACACACCGAAACTGTCGCTTTTAGGGTGTTAGCTGGGTCTTTTGGGAGAAATCATAAAAGATTATAAACAGAGGGGCTTATACCCGAGGGGGGTCTAATAATCGGAAAGGAAAAAAACATTTCCAAAGAAGCTATAGAAGTGCTTCTAATCAAAGTACTTTTTGCATCAACTGGATTTTTATAAAGCTTTAAAACATAACTAAGGTTGGGAATCATTTAGCGAACAACGCTTGGGAAGTGAGCTTAAAAAAGAAACAAAAGACTATCGGACACAAAGTGAAAAGCCTTTATTTTACAAACGTCGTTCTCTTGCCGAACAACACACAACACTGATCATCACGTAAAAATGTCTTGTTTCCAGTACTGATCATAATTCCAGACCTTTAAGAAAAACAGCTCGGGTTAGTTTTAATAACCCCTGGCATTACAACAGTATAGTAAGAAATATGAGGCACGACATAAAAATTTTGGGTTCTCCCCGATCTACTCTCGTGTCCTGTCCGAACTAAATGATGGTGCCTGCTATATACGGGTTTTTCTGCACAACAAATATACGACACTGAGAAGACTTTAAAGTCTTATGGGAATATCAAACGACTCAGTGTTTTCTGTAAATTATCTGTTCGGAGAAGCAAATATTTCCTAGAATTTTCTCTTACTTAAAGACGGATAAACATTTCTAGATGACCGTTCTAATCAAGTACAATTTCCGAAGCTCAACTAATAAATTCCCTAAGTTCTAAGTTTAATGTTTCACATTTCACTGTCGGCCAGGTTAGGCTATTTTTCGTAGAAAAAGGAAACCTAAAATTTTCGGATTCAAAACGTAAACTGTAATGAAGGAAGGAATCAGAAAAATTATCACTTTCGTAATACGTCAACTTTTATCTAAGATTTTTGGGTTACTAAATCCGAAGGCCTTGTAATTTCGAAAAAGATTCAATGCATTTCTAGAGATCCAAAAGTACCCTGGATAGCCTAAAAAGTGTTTCTAATGTATGTAGGAGGAATTGTGAAATCGAGAGCTTAAGACCTAGTGACACCCGTCATTGTCGGGGATCGGAAGGAAAAAGCACGGGTAAAACCCGAGGGATAAAACCCGAGATTTTTTAAACATTCTGTTTAAGGATTTTAAGGAAACAAACCTTATTTCTAAGGTGGGCGGTCGAGTTCCAATGCCTCCAGTCTGTTCCAGTCAAAGCCGTGAAAGAAAGCATGATCTCTGATGCAGGGGTAATCGCCTCCTTTATACCCGAGACGGTCTTGCGGATATTTTTCTAGTAACTGAAAACATCCGAAAAATGTGATATGTCTTGTAATATCAGCATTTACTCTCAACTCAGAGATCTTTGTTTATTGAAATGCCATGTTTTTATGCTACTTCGTAACAGATGTCAACGTTGACCTAGTTTTAGTCTAGTCATATTTGTTCTTCACTCATTCGAACATAAAAAAGATTTCTCTACCCTTCAATATACCTAAATCCTAAAAACGGTAACCCTTTCTGGCGGAGCCACCCCGTATAATCCGTTATGGGGATTACCCCGGGGGTAGGGAGTCAATCTTTGGATTTTTTCACTAAGTCTTGCCTCTATTGTTATCGACTGGCATAAATAATTTTGGTACATGTAAAAAATGAAGGGAATATAACATTTCATGTATGATTTATGTATTTGACACTTACGTGTAGGAATAATTCAGTGGCGTCAATGGACAGCTCAGACATTGTTACTTTGTCCGGTTTCTGTGGGTAGTGATATACGATCAAATCAAATAACTCATCCTCCGATTCAGCATCAAACGGCATCTGAAAAGTAAACACAAAGCATAACATTGTCAACTAAGTAGGTTACCATCATCATAGTCTAAGTTCAGTTTCACCTTTTTCGTGTTAAGAACCTGAAAATAACTGAAATAACATTTGAAATATACAAACCATTCCAGTGAGCATCGTAAACACCATGACTCCAAGAGCCCACCAATCCACACATGCGTCGTATGGGTCCTGTAAAATAATCTGCAACAAATAATATAACACCTTGCACTAAGCTAACATCAGCACGATAAGATGTTATTCCATGAAAACAAGCCGAGCTTCTCCTAAGAAAAAGATCTAACTATGAGGTTTGTGATTTTTTAATGAATGAATCATGCCATGTATTGTTAGCTTTGTGGGAAACTGAACATGCAGCTTTTCCTTCTTCCACTGTAGGTAACATTAGAATATATCCTGTAACAGATATATATCTCTTACAAGAAAAACCCATATTTCATAGCCTGTATAAAGATTTGTTTTAGCGTTAATTATCAGCGCTGATTCAGTAAGTAAAAAGCAGAAACTACCCTAACAGAATATAATTCGGTTGTCCTTGTTAGAACCCTCTTAAATTTTCCCAGGGATATTTTGGATGGAGGTTCTGAAATAGGTCCTAGATCTGGGATAAAATACTATTGACCACGCAGCTACACGAGAAACTGATTTAGACACTTGGTTCACAGCGCCTAAGGGGGAATTACGGTTTGTTTTTTGGGAAATGATGTTGATTACTGGGTAGAATAGGTGAACCAGTTAGTCCTCTAATGGGATCAGAGGCACCTTGTTGTGGTGGTGGACTATCTGGTATTTGTCTACTAATTATTCACTTCATATTTTAATTTTCAACAACCCCCCAAATCCAATATTTTCCATGCATTTTCCCAAAATTTTAAACATCTTCCCCCCTAAATTTTATACATTAAAAACATTCGAAGGACTGTAACATAACTGAGTCATTTTTTTGATTGAATAAAATCTTGGCTTGCTAGATATTTAGGAAAAGGGGTGGAAATCAACCAAAAATAATGCTTTTAACCATACTCGTCCCCCTTAACTAACGCTACAGTTCCATGGTTTACCTCAGGAGCCATGTAACGAGGTGTCTCGATAATTTCTGCGTTGTTAATCTTTTCCTGTTTAACTGGATCGATGATAGCGGACAACCCAAAATCACTGATTTTGATGTCTCCTTTTTTGGTCAGCAAAATGTTTTCAGGTTTCAAGTCCCTGTCATACGATAAATAAAAATTTACACAAATATTAAAGGCATTGATTTTTAAGTAAACCGAGCCAAAAGTGGTGCGACATAATCTTCCAGGGAAAGGGATAAATAGCCGCATAATTATAAAGTTAACTTTCTTCACCCATGCAAGGACTGTACAGAACGCTGAGCCCTGTCACTCTCTCCTAGCTCTGCGAAGGCTCCCGCTGGGTATCCCAGTAAAAATAGCAATAATGGAAAAATAGAAAGCGCTCGGGGGACGATGGGAAGAGAGAAAAAGCGGGAGCGAGGCCTCGCTTAGGCCCTCGCTTCTCTCTTTCCCCTTCCCATCGTCCCCCGATACAAAGAGGCCTCTGCGGAGGAGAGAGGCCCTGTCGTGACAGACAATGATCTAGCAAACGATTACCTCCTTTGTACAGTTAGGTGATTTACAGCTGACAATTTTTGCCCGCCCCGATATATGTACGTGACTGTTGGCCGTTGAGGAGGCCGCAAAATAAAGGTCCGACGGTATCAATTCATTGTTTTTTTTTTATCTTTGCCATATTAATACGTCAGTGATCGAAATCACCAACCAAATGTGAATTTCAGCTACTTCTCATTTTTCTACTCACCTGTGGATGACACCTTTTTGGTGTAAAAATTGTAATCCAGCGATGATCTCAGCAGTGTAAAACCTAAAACAAAAAGACGAGCAATAGGATGTTTTAAGTAATTCACTGCGTCTTACGATTTTTTTCTTAGTCTCAAACACAGCCGATTTTCAAACAGCGGGAACACAAAAAAAACTGCGTAGGATACTACTTCCTCCCTACTTCTGTTCCTCTAAAATAGGTTGAATCCTTCACCAGACTAAAACGACCCTATTATATTCAAATAGTATGGAATTGAAAAAAAATAAACAAGTGTAAAATATGAGGATCCCATACCACTGATAATAAAACCTGACCACATCTTCGTCCATTTAAGGTTCCGAAAAATTTGCTTAGACCTCTGGTCAAATTCATGTTCGAAAATTAGGCGTGGTCATCCACAGGGGTAGTCCATGGACCGGGTTCACGAAGCGGTCCATCGGCTTGGTCCATAGGTGGTACATTTTTTGTATACGTCCACCTATGTGAGGTGAAGTTTCGATCGCTTATTTTGACAGAATTATTTTGTTTACTGGTTTTTGCATCCTCAGTTCAATTTTAAGGTTACATGTATTGAGTAGAACTCAATTGATAGAACCAGTCGTTGTTAAAAGATAAGTAGGTCAAGAATAATTTACGATGATTTCGACCCAGTACTAATGGAACGTGTTTTCTTTCATTGTGACGTTTGTTATAGACTGTTTTCTTAACAGTTGCTCGAAAACTTTGATATGAAAGTATGATTACCTAGTTCGATTTTCGCTGAGCCATCCATTCTCATCCAATTCAGTGAAAAGGTCACCTCCTTCAACGAACTCTAGTATAATGAAATGGCCAGGGTACTATAATATGAAAATACAAAGAAGCTATTAGTTGACCCATAACATACTATTTTCTTTTTGGGTTATAGTGAACAAAATTGAGAAAGATAATGAGGCACAAATAGAAACGTCCAGTGGAGCCGATAAAGGTAAAAAGTAAAGGCGCACACGAGCCAAAGACCCACACGGTCGGAGCTTATACCGGTTTCCGTAGCATGAAGCAAGCCTAGGAGTATTGCCACTCCTCCCTAGATGGGATGCTAGTCCATCGCAGGGTTACCCCCCAGCAGTATGTCGCCGGTACCCACTTATACACCTGGGTGAAAAGAAACAAAATGGGGTTAAGTTTCTTGTCTTGGGAAACAACGCGACTGGCGAGGCTTGAACCTCGGACCTTCAGATCCAGAGTTTGAGGTGTTAGACGCTCGGCCACAAACGTCTCAATCAAGTCTTATAGCACAGGTATAATTCATAATCTTTCGGAGGGTTTGTAGTCCCCTGTTTTCCTGCAAGTTCGTCAAGATGTCGGAATGCTTTAAATGTAATTGGCCGGCCATTTTTTCCACATCTGCGGGCGGGCGGGCGGGTTTCGGCGTTTATAGCGGGGGTAAAAGGAGGAAAAATATTTGTGCAATTTTTAAAAGTATCATACCGGGTTCTCAACTTCTTCACAAAGTCTTGTTATGAAAGGACTGGACGAGGCTAGGCTCAATACTTTCTCTTCCACACCGCTTGGGTCAGGTTCAATTATCTGCTTTACCGCGTATGGCCTCTTGGTGCGACGGTCCTCACAAAGACGAACCTATAAAAAGATTGACAGATATATTTTCAAACCCGGTGGGTTTCCAAAGAACGTCATATTACTTCCCGACCCGAAAAAATAGCCCCAGATATCATCCACTTGTTGGAGAAAGAAGGAATTCTACACAGTGTGTATATCATATTCACCTTTAATCGCTTATTTGGTAATTAAAAGAGCGTACACTTAGCAAAAAAGAAAGTAAACAAAGCCTTTCAACTTCTTTAAAAGAGTTTTGAAATTAATAAATGGATAATGACTTATTTAAGTAATTAATCAAATAATTGATAAATCGCTAGGTTTTGACCACGAGATACTCGCCACTGTAGCGCGGTGATCCGCCGAAAATTACTCTAAATTTTGTGAAAATTAATATTACGAATTGTTCGTGATTATTGTTTGATTCTTATGACAGTCTCTCACCTTCCCAAACGCTCCCTCACCAATCATCTTGATGGCTTTAAGTTTATACAGTGAGATCGACTTTCTTTGTTTCTTTGTCTTAATCTTGTCTAACTGCTCTTCTGATCTTCTACGTTTAACGGGGCACTAGTCAATCAAGATGAATGAAATAAGTTCTAAATCAGACTATGAAATGAGTGTTGAACAGGACTTGGCGTTTTGCTATATATAACTTGAAAGTGATGGTAGATTTGTAAATGAAACTTCAAAATGGGGGAGAATAGATTTATAACTGATATAGACTGCTTTAATAATTATTTTAATTTTTTAATTATTTTATTTTTATTATTATAATTATTTAAAACCTCACAAATATTAAAGAAAAAAATCAGTGTTTCTAAGCCTTATTGCAGACAGGCCCACACACAGTCAATAATCCAATAAGGGAGTTAATGAATGGCACAAAAACTTGTTTGCAAGAATAACTTAAAGTGGGTTGTTCCTAACATGCAGTAAACATAAGCTTACTTTTTGACTTTCCTGTTCTATTTTCACTGGCGCTTTTTCCGTTAATTCTGGAATTTTAATTTCACCCGTTGCAACTTCTCTGATAATAAAAATAGACACAACACAATTAGCTACAGATCATATTTCATCTAAAATAGCTTTAAGTTTCGAATACAAAATTTGATGCACTAGAAATGTCTTGTAATGTCACTGACAAAGTAAAAACCCTGTAAAATTTAATTCGGTTATCAGTTATTTGCTTGCGTGAGGCAGCACGCGCGCGCACTCCTGTTTCACGCCCCAGCTAGCCTCGTCACCAGGTCAGTTCGCGCTATCCAAATAAAACGAGGAGCCTTGGAACGGAGCGCGATCTTCCGACGACTGGGAACGAGTCTTCGTCTCAGCTGCTGACCAAAGTGAAGGCAGGCTCTCACAAACACTGCGTTCCTTTAGGTCAGCACCAAGATTATTACAAACGGTTACCATGGACGATTTTTTTTTGTTTTCGAAAACAGACAACTTACAGTAAATACCAAAAAGTAAAAAAATTACCTAAAGTTGCACGATCTTTTTGACCCAAAATACAAGTTTCTAAATACTGCTTCAGAAATAGTTCTCCTTCTTCTGTTTAAATGTTTTAGTAGCTTGTCCTCGTTACATTATCCTTTTATTGAAACTGATCAACAGGCGCCTCGTCTCAGTTGGCCTTGAAACTGCTTTTAACTCTAATCGCGTAAAAAGGATTCTTTGTCTTGAAATGAAAAGCGAGAAGATACTTTCTTACCTTTTTCCACTACATTTTCCTTTAAAATACTGAAAAACGCCTTGTAACATATAAAAGGAAAAAACGAAGGGCCCTATAACTGGACCGGCCTTCATTGCTGATCTGCATGTAGCATTCAACGAATGATCTGCATACTGAAAAATCCAACTCTGTTCTTTAAAATGGCGTCATAATAGGCATTTACCGCGCGCGAGCAAAAGAACTTCTGTTCCAAAGCTGACGAACGGAAAACGTTTACTTCATTTTGTGAGCGTACTTATTACGTAAGGTCTTAAGTTTTTTTCCCAAAAAACTCCCGAACCCTTTCCTCTTCTTACCTGTGTCTTGTAATCTCATTGACAAAGTGTACAGGTCTTATGCGGAGCAGAGGGGAGGTGAGGTACGGCAGTCTTAATCCGGTAGGGCAAACTGGGCCGGAAAAAAGTTAGCGCTGCTGTGAAGTCAGTGCGTCTTGTTTTCAGCAGCCTCTCAGCACCCTGCCGCTGAGGACGTTTCTTTATGGGCACGATCGCTTGCAGAACGTTCTTAGTGGCGGGGAGCAGGGCGGATAAAGGTTGGGCGGTGAAACGAGCGCTCCGCTCTTCATTTAATGTGTGATGCGGAGTAGTACTGGCACGAGCGCTCTTTCCGCGCTTCCGGTGCGCTTGAAGGCCGGCGAAATTTTCCTTTTTGGAAACCGGAAATCCTATTTTCTTTCTGCAATTTCAGGCTACAGTGTTAAATAGATAAATTCGTTTCATAACAATATCAATAAACAGTTTCATATGTTTGTGTCTGTACGTCTATAAGTCAAACTTGTTGGTCGTATAATGCCAAAATTTGAGTTTAATTTGAAAGTGTTGAATACCTCCTCCTTCCACTAAATATCACCTAATCGTCTTTCGCCGTTTCGTTTGCAAAAGCTTAACACTTCTTAACCTCAATTTTTGCATATGTTAAAGGGGGAAAAATTTTATATAACATAACAAAAAATTAGATTGATATATACTGATATATATAGTGGCGTTGTACTTCTTTAAACTTTGCTTCTCGGTTGAAACGCGCCATGGCGATTCGCGCAATGCGTTGCAAATCCGGCAACCGCATGCAGACCTGCCAACTCTCACGGTTCTGCCGTGAGTCTCACGATTTTTTGTCATTTCTCACGGTCTCACGACAAGGCTCCTAAATCTCACGGGTTTTGGGAAATATCATTCTGAAATGATTGAAGTTGTTGAATCAGAATAAAAATGGAAAATTAACGAGGAATGCTTGTGCCATAAAGTGAAAAACTAATAAAGAAGAACACTGTTCTTACTTTTTTGTACCCAGCTGTGATTTTCGCTTGTGTTCAATAAACTTAATGGTTTTTCTTCGTGTCTGTCCGCCATTTTGAAAGGGGAGTAGGCCCTGGGAACGAGGTCTAATTCCCAGGCTTCGTCCTAGTGATGGCCTATTAGAATCATCAAAGAAAGCTGCATCTTCTTACAACAGGGAACACAAATAAAACATTTAAATAAACTGTTAATGACTTTCCTCGATGGAAATTAAAAGGGGTTTGTTTAATCTTGATCGGGAAAAAAATAGAATCTCACTATTTTTTATAGAATCTCCAGATTTTTTTTCATGGGTCTCCAGATTTTCCTTTATCAGGGGTTGGCAGGTCTGCGCATGTAAACAAAATTTATTGAGGTTAGTTGTAAGGTTTTTTCTCCGTTTTTCTCTCTAAAACAAAACAAGGTAAACAGTAAAAACTGAGGGGAAACTAATTTTGAAGTTTCGAAGAAACAGAAAGACGTATGAGATGTTTTTTTCAAATTAAAAAGAAGGATGATGGTGATTGAAATTAGCATAATTTCACCTTGCGCGAGCTGCCCGCATTTATAAAATACACGTCATCTAGTTACGAAGTACGATCTGCTGTTTTTGCCATGGATGACATGGATGAGATTTTCCTTCGTGTTTTAGACAATACTTAGTTGTTTTTGTTTTGGAATAACATCGACATTGGCGAGTAGCAGAACGAAAATATAATTCAGTGGTAGAGTCATGGAAGTAATAAAAGAAACCCTTTGAAAGAGATGTTTGTCTACTCCAACTAAACCTCCCGCAAAAAATAGCAACATTTGCCTCTCGCAGACAGCGTACCAGCACAAGGAACGAGGAAGAAGTGCAAGAAAACAAATCAAGCTGCCATAATTCAGTGACAGCGGCAGTGTCTATCGTAAAAACCACATCGCAAGCCCTGACCGAAGTCGAAAACAAGCGACATTCCTAAGCAGAGTCCCAGTCCACTGCATCACACCTTTTCGCTCGGACGCGCTCGTTTCACCGCCCAACCTTTATCCGCCCTGGCGGGGAGCGATGAGAGGGTGGCTGTTTCCCGTCACGCTTGCGTACACTGTAGGGACCTCGAGTAGGGAGAGTCCGTTATGGCGGGAGGTTATTTCAGACAAATGTCTGGCCGAGTTGTTTAAAGCAGGGTTAAGATAACCCAGGGTTAGTGCGAAATATGCCGGAATTGATGATTGGATGCTCTAAAAGTAAAGGGAATATTATCCAAGAAAATTCTTTTAAACAAAAAAAGCAGAAAGGCGGTTCTGGATTAGCGCTAATCGGCCCTCAAACAACTGGGGCCTGGGTTAAAATTTATCCATGGGTTAGCGCTAATGTGCTTTCCAACAACTGGGTCTTGTAATATATTTTTGCCTGGGATTTTGCTGCTGTCCATGTTATCGCGGTGTCCAAGAGGCCAGAGTTGGGGCTGCGACCGGATTTCAGAATCTTTGAACTTTGGTTTGGTCTCCCACATGGCTCCATCATGTCTCCACTTTTTTAAAGTATACGTGGTAGGAACTTGCCCGTGATGATTTGAAAGGAGTGCCAGCAAAAAGGCTAGAGCAAATAAATGCACTTAAACAATGAAAAAAGCATTGGCATGGGCAGTGTAGGAGCGCTCGTAAAGTCTCTCCTAATTGGTTCATTCTTCCAATATTGTTTTAGTATTGTTTGGCGTCAGGGTTAGGCACCATTGGTGACTTCTCTTCCGAGCAGATGCCACATACCAAATGGCATTATTAACTTCAGCAATTTAAGACTCGCTTCTTTTTGTACAAGGCTCTGAATAAGACAATGAACGTTTGCAACCAATCCCTTAAAAGGGTTTCTCAGGTAAAACAATTTCTGCAGAATCTATGGTTACATCAACAAAACGAAATCCGTTAAAATAGGTGTAACTCCAAGAACATGATGACCACTTTATTTACAAAAATACGTTTCATCATGCGAAAAGTAGTGTTAGAGGTCTGGATTTTAGTGAATGTGATAAATCACTCGACATTTACTGACATGTTCACTTTAGCGCCAAGTTAAGGGAGATGACCTTGCATTCTAACTTTTAAATACATGGACAAAATCCTAAGGTGTCACCATTTAAATCAAACCTCAGCTCTGACCTCTTTGGCTGAACGCTTGTACATAAGATTAAAAAAAGAAATTAAGTTTTTGCTACAATTTGAACATTGGCCGCTGTTAGGAGTTAGGAATGAAAGTGTAACTTAGGTGTCTGTCTTAAAGGATCACTCCGTCTCGCGTAAAGAGAAACAAGGGAGTTTAAGAGGACACTTCGGCGACGGCAACGAGAACGTCAAAAAGTAATTGGTTGGCAAAACAGCAACTCTGCACGTGCATCACGCTTTTTTGTACATTTCTTGGCCGTCACTGTACGACTTCGACGTAAATCAGGGAGTTTAAGCGACGACGACGACGAAGACGACGGCAGTAAAAACGTCGCTTAAAAATGAATTTGCTTTGTTTCAAACTTAATCGCGTCTTTTTGGACCAGCTCATTATGTCAAATGCAGGCGACCTTTCCTGCATGAGTTGAATTCTTAAGTATATTATCCAGGTTCAAAAAGAGAAAGGAGAATTCGTCGTCGTATTTCCTCGTCCTCGGCCATAAAACGTCGCATTTGGAGGTTTCGCGTCGTAGTCGAGCAGTGGCCGTCAAAGAAATGTACTAAAATGCGTGATGCACGTGCAGAACTGTTGTTTTGCTGATAAAATCAATTGTTTTTTGAAGTTGTCGTTGTGGTTGGCGTCGTAGTTGCTTAAGCTCCCTATTGCCTAATTTCACACGTTTTATCGACACCGTGAACATACCGAGACGAATCTCGATACAGGCGATGTTCCACGAGACAACGACGATTTTTAGTGCAACACAGCGTTGCAAGGTTGGTACAGTGTTGCAACCATGCGAAACAAAGTCGAAACAATGTTGCAACGCTGTGTTGCGCTAAAAATCGTCGTTGCGAATCGTCCCGTGTAACATTACCTGTACTCTTTTTAAACTTAGATATTTTCCTTAAGAATTCAACTCCAGGAGAGTTCGCCTAGCAGGGACCGCGCAGGGGTGGGGCTGGGGGGGGGGCTTTAGCCAATTTTTCGGATGGGAAAATAATTTTTTTTAACTTTGGTTACCCAGATCTGTCACTTGCCACACAAACAAGGTTTAGTATTCTTACAATACTGAACACCCAAAAACAGAGAACAGAGAAACCTTGTCTTGTAGCTGTTGCCAATGAGTTTGTAGCCCTTTTAAGAGACCACACCTTCAGAGAATCCGACTTAAACATGTCCGGGTGACACTCAACCGCTGCGTGTGTTGGGCTGTGTTGGGTTTAGCTTCAAAGTCTACTCATTTAAAGTTTGGTCTAACGTGGGGGCCAAGTTGTAACTTGTTGTTTTAAGTGCCGATGTAATAATTGCAAATTTATAATACTATTGGCAGTTTTAGATGCATTTATATCGCCATTTCAGAAGACTTAAATTTGGCACTTTGCCGGGGGAGCATGCCCCCGAATTCCCCTAGTTTTCTCACGCTCACGCGTTGTTTCACAGGTGGCCCAAAATCTGTGGAAGTTCGTTCACTGGACTTTAAATTTAGAAGAGAATGTATGAAAATAAAGAAAATACGTCCTAAATTCCACTTTTTTGACGAAAATAGAAATAAAAATGACTTACCTTGTGTTTTTGTCTTGTTTTTTACTGTCTTTTCGCTTCTAGGGCCATTTGGAAGCCGTTTTATCGACGTTTAAGATTTTGAGTGGTACTAACAATAGGCCGAAAAATTGGCTTCTAATCCGACTTTTTGCTCGATTTTTTTTTGCTCGATTTTTGTCCGAGTTCTTGTCCGATGTTTTGTCCAAATGTTATCAGATTTCTTTTCCAGTTTCTTGTCTGATTTCTTGTCAGTTTCATGTCCGTTTTTTGTCCGATTCCTCGTTCGTCTTATTGTCCGTTTTTGTAGGGTGTCTAGAAAACGACGACCTAGAACACGAAGTTGAACTGAAGTCAAAGTTAATAATAGTTTATTGCGCTTTTCACAAACATGCGAATTCTAAAGTTCAAAAGCCAACTGACGATTGC